>NC_091352.1:25119089-25149089 GCF_038502225.1 Cherax quadricarinatus | reverse complement strand
CTCACCACCATTATTCTCCACCTCACCACCATTATTCTCCACCTCACCACCATTATTCTCCACGTCACCACCATTATATTCCACCTCACCACCATTATACCCCACCTCACCACCATTATACTCCACCTCACCACCATTATTCTCCACCTCACCACCATTATACCCCACCTCACCACCATTATACTCCACCTCACCTCCTTTATACTCCACCTCACCACCATTATACTCCACCTCACCACCATTATTCTCCACCTCACCACCATTATACTCCACCTCACCACCATTATACTCCACCTCACCACCATCATACCCCACCTCACCACCATTATACTCCACCTCACCACCATTATACTCCACCTCACCACCATTATACTCCACCTCACCACCATTATACTCCACCTCACCACCATTATACTCCACCTCACCACCATTATACTCCACCTCACCACCATTATACCCCACCTCACCACCATTATACCCCACCTCACCACCATTATACCCCACCTCAC
This sequence comes from Cherax quadricarinatus, assembly GCF_038502225.1. Classification (NCBI taxonomy): domain Eukaryota; kingdom Metazoa; phylum Arthropoda; class Malacostraca; order Decapoda; family Parastacidae; genus Cherax; species Cherax quadricarinatus. The sequence goes on along the minus strand of NC_091352.1, from coordinate 25,148,580 downwards.
CACCATTATACTCCACCTCACCACCATTATACTCCACCTCACCACCATTATACTCCACCTCACCACCATTATACCCCACCTCACCACCATTATACCCCACCTCACCACCATTATACCCCACCTCACCACCATTATACTCCACCTCACCACCATTATACTCCACCTCACCACCATTATACTCCACCTCACCACCATTATACTCCACCTCACCACCATTATACCCCACCTCACCACCATTATACCCCACCTCACCACCATTATTCCCCACCTCACCACCATTATACTCCACCTCACCACTATTATACTCCACCTCACCACCATTATACCCCACCTCACCACCATTATACTCCACCTCACCACCATTATACTCCACCTCACCACCATTATACCCCACCTCACCACCATTATACCCCACCTCACCACCATTATACTCCACCTCACCACCATTATACTCCACCTCACCACCATTATACCCCACCTCACCACCATTATACCCCACCTCACCACCATTATACTCCACCTCACCACCATTATACTCCACCTCATCACCATTATACCCCACCTCACCACCATTATACTCCACCTCACCACCATTATACTCCACCTCACCACCATTATACCCCACCTCACCACCATTATACCCCACCTCACCACCATTATACTCCACCTCACCACCATTATACTCCACCTCATCACCATTATACCCCACCTCACCACCATTATACTCCACCTCACCACCATTATACCCCACCTCACCACCATTATACTCCCCAACACTTAAGCTCATTACAAAGACGACTCTGGATCAGCGACTATAAGAAGATTTAAGGAGAATAAACGAGGAAAGACAATGATGATAAAGAATGGAAGGGGAAAGCAGGGGAACAGAGAGAGAGAGAGAGAGAGAGAGAGAGAGAGAGAGAGAGAGAGAGAGAGAGAGAGAGAGAGAGAGAGAGAGAGAGAGAGAATGCGAATGAGTTAGTGTGAGAAATAGAGAGAGTTTGAAGAGTGTGAGAGAGTGAAACAACGTACTAGTAGAGAATTTACGTTGCAGTTAACATCTAAGTCTTGCTAGTAGGAAACAGTGAACGGATATTCGTTAATCGGTTTATGTAGTTTAAAACCTATCGACTGCACAATTCTCATTAAGGCTTCACTGCAACCTTTTTCACAAATAGACTAGAATATTTAATCTCTAAAATATGAATTAACTTAAACTCAGCATATATACGTTGAAACAAATACAGACATCAGTAGTATATATGCTAGGGATGTCACATTCTTTGTGTTATTGGTATATACAGACAAAACTTCAATAAATCCCAAGACCCAGTATTTATTTTTAACGTTTATGAGCAGAATGTTGTGAGATGGGATTAACAAGGTAGGTTTTATTCTGTTTATAACGATGTTTAGCAAAACATGGACCAGAGGAGAGGAACGAAAGAAGTTGAATATTTATATTTTCCAAAATGTTGCGGAAGACGACCTGAAACTGAAGGAAGACTTTTAGGAATCTATATATTCAACTTGTTGATTAAGAAAGGTGAAGCAAAGAAGCGAAATTTCTTCCAAATTATAAAAAGAAAAGTTGTTGAAGATTGTTGTTAGTGGCTCACACAGTGTTTCTGTTCCCTCAGCGGCCCATGGAGAGTTGTTATCTGGGCACACTTCCTACCAGGTATCTAGTTCACTAAGCAATTTCTTCACGTCCTCCTCTGTTGTGCGTAGTGTGTCCAGCACTTGTTGGTGTACTCTACTGACTGCGTTTGCTGGAAGTCTTTCCGTCTCCGCTGAGAATATCCTCCCTAAGTCTAGTGCTGAACTCTTCGTATAATTCCTGGCGAATCTTTGTGAGCTCCCTTCCTTACTTTCTCAACCTGATTTCTTGGTCTTTAACTGTTCTTTTCCTCCTGTTGTGGCCGTATAACATCGGGTCAGATTTAGTTTTCGATGCTGTGTCACTCATATTACCGCTGGATCTCCTTATTTATTCATACATTTTCGTTTCTGGCTCTACGGTTCAGTTACTTATTTTTCTGGGTCCTTTGCCTTCTGTACTTTTTCATGTTCTAGCACACTTGGGTTTGGCCTCTGTATACCTTCTGGTGAGCCAAGGGCTCTAGTCCTCCCATCGTTTTTGCTGCCCCTGGGAACGAGCTTCTCTGCCTCCATGCATTTTTTGGTCACGTATTAAATTATTTCAGGAACTGTTTTTTTTTTCTTCCAGTTCTTTTTCCCAGTGTACCTCACGCAGGAACTGCCTCATAGGTGTGTAGTCTCCTTGTCTGATGTTTTTGTTTCTCCAGTCCTTGTGTTGCATCATTCTCTTCTGTTTACTGTGTATTCGCAACTCAGAACCACTTGATCACTAGCACCGAATGGTATTTTATATGCAGTATGTGCAGTGTTGTTCCTTACATAGTGTGTGTGTGTGTGTGTGTGTGTGTGTGTGTGTGTGTGTGTGTGTGTGTGTGTGTGTGTGTGTGTGTGCTTGTGTGTGTGTTTGTGTGTGTATGTGTATGTGCGTGTGCGTGTGTACTCACCTAGTTGAGGTTGCAGGAGTCGAGTCCGAACTCCTGGCCCAGCCTCTTCACTGATCGCTACTAGGTCACTCTCCCTGAACCGTGAGCTTTATCATACCTCTGCTTAAAGCTATGTATGGATCCTGCCTCCACTACATCGCTTCCCAAACTATTCCACTTACTGACTACTCTGTGGCTGAAGAAATACTTCCTAACATCCCTGTGATTCATCTGTGTCTTCAACTTCCAACTGTGTCCCCTTGTTACTGTGTCCAATCTCTGGAACATCCTGTCTTTGTCCACCTTGTCAATTTCTCTCAGTATTTTGTATGTCGTGTGTGTGTGTGTGTGTGTGTGTGTGTGTGTGTGTGTGTGTGTGTGTGTGTGTATTCGGATGTGTGAGGGAGGGACCACATTCTTGTGCGTGTGTGTGTGATTTTGTACCTTTGTGTGCATTTATATTTGCGTGTTTCAGGATGTGCATACGAGTTTGTTAGTGTGTGTGTACTCACCTATTTGAGCTTACATTTTTGTTGTGGTAGGGGTCGAATCATAGCTCCTGGGCCTGCCTCTTCACTAGTTGCTACTAGTGTACGGATCCTGCCTCTACTACATCACTCTCCAGATGGTTCCACTTCCTGAAAACTCTGTGACTGAAGGAACACTAATATCCTTGTGACTCATCTAAGTTTTCATCTTCCAATTGTGACCTCTTGTAGCTTTGTCCCATCTCTGAAATATCCTGTCATTATCTACCTTTTCATTTCCTCTCAGTATTTTATATGTCATTATTATGTCCCCCTATCCCTTCTGTCCTCTACTGTAGGCAGGTCGGTTTTTCTTAACCTCCCCTTAGATCTGGGACTAGTGTTGTTGCAAAAATTTGAACTCTCTCTAATTTCTTGGCGTGCTTGACCAGGTGTGGGTTCCATACTGGTGCTGCATACTCCAATATGGTCCTGACGTACAGTGTACAGAGTCTTGAAGCATCTCTTAGTATGGGGTTGAAACGCTATTCTTAGGCTTGCCAGGCGCCCGTATTCTGCAGCAGTTATTTGGCTGATATGAGCATCTGGAGATGTGCTCGGTATTATTCTCACCCCAAGAGGTGAGAGTGAGGTTTGCAGTCTTTGGCTCCCTAGCTTGTACTCTGTGGTCTTCTTTAACCTTCCCCAGTTTTCATAACTTTGGCTTAGTGGGGTTAAGCTCTAGGAGTCAGTTGCTGGACCAGGCTTGCAGCCTGTCCAGATGCCTTTGTAGTCCTACCTGATCCTCATCCGATTTACTTCTTAACATTAGCTTCACATCATCTGCAAACACGGACACCTCTGAATCTATACCTTCTGTCATGTCATTCACATATACCAGAAATATCACCCACCCTATTACTAACCCCTGTGGAACCCTCCTCGTCACAGGTGCCCATTTTGACACCTCGTCACGTACCATGACTCGTTGTTGCCATCCCGTCGTGTATTTTCTGATCCATTACTGTGTTTTTCTGTTATTTCTGCGTCCTCCTCTAGATTTTGCACTAATCTCACGTGTAGAACTGTGTCGAAAGCCTTCTTGCAGTCCAAGAAAATGCAGTCTTAATACCCCTCTCTTTCTTGTCTTACTTCCGTGATCTTGTAGTAAAACTCCAGTAGGTTTGTGACACAAGATTTCTCTTCCTTGAAACCATGCAGGTTATCATTTATAAGCTCATTCCTTTTCTTCTGATAATCTTCTCCGTGACTTTACGTACTATACATGTCAGTGACACGCGTCTGTAATAATAATAATAATTATATATCTTCATATCTACAAGTACATGTACAAGGTATACAGACATAGCTGACATCAATGACATACTACTATACAGAAAGCCACTTGTTATGCTGAGCATTTCGGGCAAATTACGTCAGTTTTTTCCCAGGATGCGACCCACACCAGTCCACTAACACCCAGATACCCATTTTACTGAGTTGCGAAATCGTAATGACACGATTGCAAACTATGATCGCGGGTTCTATCCCCGCCCGTGGTATGGTTTGTTTACCCATTTTAATGATGGGGACCATAAACAACCGGTGTAAGGAAACACACCCAATGTTTCTACCCTCAGCGGGAATCGAACCCAGTCGCTGGTCGTGTAAAGCGAGAGCGTTAACCACCAGGCCACGGTGGCCTGTAGCTTAATGCTGCCTGTCTGACTTTTCTTAATAATTAGGACTCTATTTGCTGTTTTCCGCACTCAGGCAGTGGGACTGTTTCTATACATTTACTGAAGATTGCTGCTAGCGGCACACACTGCTTCTGTGTTTACTCTCTCAGGACTTATAGAGAGACGTTATAAATAACAAAGAGGCACAATACCATGAATGAAACAATACAGAAATAACCTGCACAAACTTGTGAGAAGCTTACGACGATATTTCGGTCCGACTTGGACTATTTACAAAGTCACAGAGTGACTTTGTAAATAGTTCAAGTTGGAGTGAAGCATCGTCCTAAGCGCCTCTCTCCTGAGTGCAGGTTGTGTAGAAATGTTATCTGGGACCACAGCCTTTAAAGAAGCTAGTTCATCTAGCAGTTTCTTCACTCCTTCTTGGTCATGTGCATTGTGTCCAGCACTCGCTGGTGTACATAACTACCTCAGTTTGCTGGAAGCATTTCTGTCTCCACTCTGAATGCTTCTCTAAATCTTGTTATGCTCTTCATTTACTTCCAGGACACTATTTGTGAGTTCCTTTCCTTCCTTCCTCAGCTTGTTTACTTGGTCCTTGACTGTTGTTTTCCTCCTGCTGTGACTGAATAACAACTTTGGGTCAGATATGGCTTTTGATGTCATGTCGTTCTCTTATTGCCTCTGGGCCTCTTTCCTTATCCATCTATATTACTGGTTCTTCTGCTCAACTACTTGCTTTCTTGATTCCTTTGCCTTCCATACTTTACCCATGCTCTAGCACACTTGGCTCTGTCCTCCTTACACCACCAGGTAAACCATGGGTTCGTTCATGTCTTGTCAATTTTTCCATTATCCATGCTTGAGGCTCACTGATGTGCCTGGGCTGGGAAAGAAACATGGCTTGTGAACCAAGCTGTCCAGCTTATGTGGCATTTGTGGCCAAGTGGATAACAGCGCTGCCTGAGACTCTTGTCCATCTCAGTAGCAGTATCGAATCCTGCTGACTGTGATATCTCTCTCTCTCTCTCTCTCTCTCTCTCTCTCTCTCTCTCTCATATATATATATATATATATATATATATATATATATATATATATATATATATATATATATATATATATATATATATGTGTGTGTGTGTGTGTGTGTGTGTGTGTGAAAAACACAGAGGGAGTTGAATAATATCTCTAGGCCATTCGTGTTGCAATTAACGCATCAGGAACTTGCAAAGTTACAGAAATGAGTAAGAAATCTAAGCAGATTCGACTAAGGGATGCTTGCTAAGACTGAGGGTAGGAGAGGCAAGAAGCAACCAGTGCCCAGGTGCTTGAGTACTGAGTTCCAGACAGTTTCATTATTATATGAGTAGAGGGTAGTCAGCACACAAGCAAAGGTACTGGAGTGGCTAACTAGCAAATTAACATTGGTAACATAATAGTTATCAAAATTATCAGTCTTAATATGGAAGTGTCTGGCAATTGTCTGGGGGAAATTCCACACCTTTAAGGATCGAGCTTCTAAAGAGGTCACCAACGCCAAGCTCTAATTCCTGGTAGTGGAACCCTGGCAGCTACGACACTCCAGCCAATCGTATAAGAATCTTGTTTTATACTGTGCGTTTGGGGAATATTACCAAGCTAAGTCTATTTAAAGACATGAATGAAAGGTACATAGCTTCAGCGCCTATTAGGCCTCCCTGTAGCTGCGTCTGGGGTGGCCCCTCCAATGGGAATCTGCTTTCTCCAGCCTTCAGCTATTGAGGTATGAAGTATGATTAAGTAGTTGCCTCAAAGGAGAGTATATTTCATCATTTCACACTGGAGACGATATGCTGAATGATGTGATACTTACTTTTTTGGGTTCAAGAGCCCTCAGCTCACTACTGTATTTATGACAGCCTCAGTCACCTTGTGTTTACATGAAACTGCAGCTTTTAGGTTCAACATGACAGATTGAGACAGCACCATCTACAACAGATATTTGTGACTTAATTGGAGCAGTAGTGTCTCTCGAACTGTCTTTCATTCAGTCGGGAATGTTCGGTACTGTTACGGTACACTAAAATCAGGATTTGTCTTTTGCTTCATGGTATTTTGACAACAGGAAGATCACAATTCACTGTGATATTTCTACCACAAATTTCTGAGATTGTACAAGTCAAACGCATTATTGTTCCTTCGCTCAGGTCAATGCCCAAGTGAAACACATTTCCCGTTCGTCTACTGAAGCCAATCTGAGCCCTCATGCCCACTTTTAAACGTCGATGAAGGGAGGCAGTAATTTCATGCATTGGCCAGGGAGGTATAACATCTTTTAGGAGAGAAGAGCAAGATGTGAGTGTGGGGAGGTACGTGAGGAATTATGTAGAATGAAAGAGGATAAAGCAGCAGGAACTGACGGGATCATGACAGAAATCTTAAAAGCAGGGGAAGAGATATGGAGTTGGAGTGGTAAGTGTTTTTGTTTAATAAATGTATGAATGAGGAGAAAGTACCTAGGGATTGACAGAGAGCATGTATAGTTCCATTATATAAAGGGAAGGGAGGCAAAGGAGTGTAAAAACTATAATGGAATATGTTTACTGAGTATACCAGGCAAAGTGTACGGTAAGGTTATTATTGAAAGAATTATAGTTAATATAGAGAGTAGGATTACAGATTAGCAAGGAGGTTTTAGAGTGGGTAGGGGATGTGTAGATCAAGTGTTTACATTGAAGAATATATGTAAACAGTATTTAGATAAAGGTAGGAAAGTTTTTATTGCAGTTATGGATTTAAAAGAGGTATATGATAGAGTGGATAGAGGAGCAATGTGGCAGATGTTGCAAGTATATGTGTTACACTGACATGCGATTTCTCTAAATATGTCTTATAATTTTGGTCGGAGAATATACATCAGAAGGAGTCAAGAGCCGACGCTCACCTTAAAAATTCTGAAGTTCTACTCAATCTTAATAAACTTCTTAACAATCTGGACGATTCAAAAAGGAAAGAAATAAGTAACCTCATATTGAATTATAAAAGCTTATTTGGAGATGTGCCAAAAATTTGTTCTCGAGGGTATCACGAAGTCGAGCTCCTCCATTCTCGTCCAGTCAAACAACCACCTTATAGAGTGAGCCCAGCTAAACATCTGATGTTGAATCAAGAAGTTGACTTTCTTCTCGAGCATGACCTATTGGAACGAAGTAAGAGTCCTTGGGTGTCACCTTGCCTATTAGTGCCCAAGCCAGACGGGACATTCCGCATGTGTACGGACTACCGTAAGCTTAATTCCATCACAGTACCGGACGGATACCCTCTTCCTCTAATAGACGACCCGATTGATACCGTCTCCAGCTCTACATTCATGAGTCGACTTGGTTTACTGCGAGGGTGTTACCAGGTCCCTCTTGCAATTAAAGATGGTCTGTTCAATTACCGAGTTATGCCCTTCGGTTTATGCAACGCGGCCTCAACGTTGCAGAGACTTATGAACGAGCTGACTCGACCTTTGGAAGGAATTGAGGCATATCTTGATGATTTGGTAGTGTTCAATGACTCCTGGGAGGAACACCTTATTCGACTGGAAGCTTTATTCAAATCCCTAGAAAGCTATAATTTCAGTCAATCTAGCAAAGTGTGCTTTTGGACAAGCCACTATTAAATACTTAGGTTTTCAAATAGGACAAGGGAAAGTGGTCCCCCTTAACCTTAGAGTAAAAACCATTACTGAATTCCCTATTCCAAGTGATAGAAAAGGTGTGCAAAGATTTCTGTGTATGATTAGCTGCTACCGAAGATTGTGCCTCAACTTTGCACAATTAGCAGCTCCTTTGACTGAATTAACTAGCCCTAGAGTAACTTTAAAATGGACCCTGGAATGTAATGAAGCTTTTGAAAAATTAAAAAGATTGCTTACGTCCTCTCCTGTATTACAAAGTCCCAATTTTCACAAACCCTTTATCTTGCATATTGATGCTAGCTGCTATGCTATAGGGGCAGTCTTGCTACAAAATTCATCAGATACTAAAGTTTTGCATCCCATTTGCTATTTCTCATCCAAGTTAAAATGCCCGAGTAACGTTCTTGCTGACGCTCTTTCGCGTCTCTAATAAAGTTCAATCCTTTGACAATTTTATTTAGACAATTCTGTCTAAATTTTTACTTTAAAAATTTATACAACCATTCAGATTTGTTGTGTCTAATGTTTTGTCTATTTACAATTACTGTATGTAGGGCAACATGGTGTATCGAGCTGGGATTTGATCGAGAGACCAGGCTGTCTACTGCCTCCTTTCCCTCTACCCTGAATGCTTGTGTCCATGTATTAACACTGACGAGATACTAGAAGTCTGGGTGTCTACACGCCTCATCTCTCGGATCCGAAGCCCCTTCCATAAGATCATTCGTATGTTTCACGATACAAAACCCCAGGGAAAACCAAAATTCCCAGTACTTTTTTCTGATATTTTATTTAAAATACAATACATAGCATAACATAAAACCCTTAAACAAGGTTGATATACATTTAATATAAATACATTATGAATCTCAATCCCTCAGGACGTACAATAGCAAAAAAAACACAACGCAATATTAAGACACACAAAGAGGTTACACGGATACACTAGAAAATATCGCTTATGACAGAACGTAACAGTAAGAATAATGGGTAATCTTAACCCTATTTACACAAGAACACAACAAGGACATAACATGCAGGTGACCCCTGTAACAGGGTCAATAATATAATGCAAAAAAACATCCATTAAATCCATAATCCCTTCAGGTATACACTGTTTACATAATATTACTGTGACATATGACCAAGGCACAATACGATAAGAAGAATGTGCTCGCTAAATATATCGGTTATTCACAACCTGCACATTAATCAATAAATGTAATGACCTACATCATAATCTCATTATAAAACAAAGTACATACTCTTACCTAACTAACCCCCCAGTACAGTAAGTTCCCTACAATCACACATACTCGCCTCACCACAAGCCTTACGGGTCAGTTACAAAACTAGAAAAGCCATAAGCATTCCACACTCATCTACAGGATGTGCACATTATATAATATAGTAAGAAAATGCCTGTACAATCAAAACAAAACCCCGTTTGCCAGGGCAATATGTACAGGAAATGCACAGTACATCAAACAGCCGTAACACATTACATGAATAACAAGAAACGTAACAACTCAATGTGAGGGAAAAGTTCAATAGATAGGAGTAGAGAGGGAGTATATAGTAACAATAGTTTCATTGCCGGCTACTTGTTAAGGTAGGATAAGTCAAGCTCCCGCTATTCCCGCCTTTTTTCCCCCACCCTGAAAGTGAAAGTTTGACTGTCGGCTGCTTGTTAAGGTAGGGTCAGTCTAGCTCCCGCTATCCCTTCCCCTCCTTCTTCCCCCCCCCCCCGAAAGGTGATGTGTGGGGCTCCGGTCCAAACAGTAATCACTAGACTCACAGCTCCCAGCACTACTGTAAGTACATGCCTGCCTTGTATTCTAGTGGATTTATTGGTTGAAAGCTTCACTTTTGACCAATAATAAACTTAAGTCTTTTCAGCCTTGCTCTAAGTTGACTGTTGTAATAATCACCACGTCTTTTAGGTATTGTACTTATCATGGAGAGTGATTTCTTAAGCAGTGGGTAATCTGTCTATCTTTTCAGCTTGGATCAACGAGTAAAATTGAAGGAGACGGACTAACGTCCTGGAGACGGACTAACGTCCTGGAGACGTCCCATATTGGATTTACTTGCCTGTGCACTTGTATGAAGAATCAGGACATAACCCCTCATCATTACAGCGGTCAAGAACCTGATCTCCTGTCATCGGGAAAGATTACTTACGGCCACTAGAACGAGCCAGTGGGTTGTCACCAACACCTGCGACCCCCCCCCCCACATCATCAGCAACGGCTACTATTGCAACAACACGGTGTCACCAACACCAGACACCCAAGTTTTTAGCGTTGAATTCAGATATCATTTATATTTTTAATTTTTCATTTTCTTTCATGTAGGATCAGTATTTCATATTTGTTTTATATTTCATATTTCCTAAATAATAAAGTGTTTATATTTGTTAGTTTTTGTTCTTTTTCTATTCATTAATTTTCCTGAGGAGGAGCCAGCCTGACTAATACTGACTGAAGTTGTTACAGGGCTGAGTAAGCCTTCACAAGTGGCGACCTTGCCAGGATCAACTCTACTGAATCAAGATTCAACGCCATCTCGAATCTACCATTGGAACTTCAACGCCGCATACCACAGACGGTTACCACCAGCCATGAGTAATCATTCTCTATGGTAGGACTACAGTACAGGTATTTAAAAGATTTGGTGATTGTTAGTCTCAATTTATTGTAAGTCAAGTCAAGGCAGGAATACCAGTTAATTCTGCCATCTATTTTTGTGTGAGCTTGAAACACTTTGGAGGATTAGACTCTAGGGACCCGAGATTTTCCAGTGACAATTTGTTTCATTGAGCTCTTTATTATATCAAGGGAACTGTCATAAGACACTCTTGATTTGTTGGTGGGAAGATTGGATGGTCAAGGGACCCCATTCTACTTACTGTTTGCTCGGAGCCGGAATAGAACCCTTCGTTTTCATTAATACATATTGTTTAATTGAAGCAGGGATCGAGCCCTCTGGTTTATTTACAGTTTGAGCGGAGCAGGAATTGAACCCTCCGCTTTCTTTAATACCCGTTTCATTTCCCCTGATAGTTTAAGTTATTCTTGCAAGCATTGAGGAATACCAGTTTTGGATGAACACTGGAAGTAAGTTAGGAATAACAGTTTATTTTGATAACATTTACGTAATGACATCCACGTGGGGCGAATATATCCAAACATTAACATCAATTTTGCGTAGGTTATGCTCACATGAGCTCACTGCCAAGCCAAAGAAATGCTTTCTTGTGTATAACAAGATTAGATATCTTGGACTGATACTTTCTAATAACACTCTGCAGCCTCTCCCCAGTAAGATCAAAGCTTTATTAGAATTTAAATTCCCCAAAACCAAGAAGCTCATGCGTAGTTTTCTTGGTTCTGTAAATTTTTATGCACGGTTTATCCCGAACCTTACTGATCTTACAGGCATCTTATCCGACTTCCTTAAAATGTCTGTGAAGGAACCTCTTGAACTTTCCGACGTAGCTCGGGAAAAGTTTAATGAGATTAAAAGTATCTTTTCGAAAGACCCTATACTTAAGATTCCAGATATTAATAAAACATTTTGTTTAAGAACTGATGCCTCCAATACTGGCTTAGGTGCGGTGCTACTACAATACCATGATGGTACTCCCTTCCCTGTATGCTTCCTAAGCCGGAAACTCCTTCCCGCAGAAACGAGACACTCCACCATAGAAAAGGAATGTTTAGCCCTTGTGTGGGGTATCTCCAAACTTAAATTTTATTTGCTGGGAAAAGAATTCATTTTAGAAACGGACCACAAACCTTTGATATACCTAGAAACTTTTAAGGGAACCAACAGTCACCTCTTGAGGTGGACATTGGCACTCCAGGCTTTTAAGTTCCATATTGTGTATATCAATGGTTCATCCAATTATTTCTCTGACTGGTTAAGTCGTGACAGTCAGTAGACGATTTGGTGCCTTACGCGACTTCCACATGTTAGAACTTTTTCTTCGCCTATTCTTCTTATACTCCTTGACTATAAGTCTTGGTATGGGGGAGTATGAGGGAAAAGTTCAATAGATAGGAGTAGAGAGGGAGTATATAGTAACAATAGTTTCATTGCCGGCTACTAGTTAAGGTAGGGTAAGTCAAGCTCCCGCTATTCCTGCCTTTTTTCCCCCACCCCGAAAGTGATAGTTTGACTGCCGGCTGCTTGTTAAGGTAGGGTCAGTCTAGCTCCCGCTATCCCTTCCCCTCCTTCTTCCCCCCCCCCCCCGAAAGGTGACTTGTGGGGCTCCAGTCCAAACAGTAATCACTAGACTGACAGCTCCCAGCACTACTGTAAGTACATGCCTGCCTTGTATTCTAGTGGATTTATTGGTTGAAAGCTTCACTTTTGACCAATAATAAACTTAGTCTTTTCAGCCTTGCTCTAAGTTGACTGTTGTAATAATCACCACGTCTTTTAGGTATTGTACTTATCATGGAGAGTGATTTCTTAAGCAGTGGGTAATCTGTCTATCTTTTCAGCTTGGATGACAGAGAGGGTCACCTGTCAATCAAAGGGTAAAATTGAAGGAGACGAACTAACGTCCTGGAGACAGACTAACGTCCTGGAGACGTCCCATATTGGATTTACTTGCCTGTGCACTTGTATGAGGAATCAGGACATAACCCCTCATCATTACAGTGGTCAAGAACCTGATCTCCTGTCATCGGGAAAGATTACTTACGGCCACTAGAACGAGCCAGTGGGTTGTCACCAACACCTGCGACCCCCCCCCCCACATCATCAGCAACGGCTACTATTGCAACAACACGGTGTCACCAACACCAGACACCCAAGTTGTTAGCGTTGAATTCAGATATCATTTATATTTTTTATTTTTCATTTTCTTTCATGTAGGATCAGTATTTCATATTTGTTTTATATTTCATATTTCCTAAATAATAAAGTGTTTATATTTGTCAGTTTTTGTTCTTTTTCTATTCATTAATTTTCCTGAGGAGGAGCCAGCCTGAGTAATACTGACTGAAGTTGTTACAGGGCTGAGTAGGCCTTCACACTCAATCGTGATAAGCATATCGCACATGGAACATGTCCACAAGGCTGTATACACACGCTCAACATAACCCAAATACTCCTGCAAGGTCTTACACCTACAATCACTAACACCATTCACACTTCTTGCATTAAGATGATCATGACGAGCCCCGAAGCTCCGCATGCCTATGTGGCATGACAACCACAAGGTTGACATGAAACCCAGAGAACATACCAGGCCAAACCCAATAGAACCAATGACCGTTCTCACTCAAACTCTATCCAAAACATCACACATACAACAGAATAAGGGGACATCCCCCCCCACACACACACAATCACACAGACCTGCCTTGACACACTCCTCAAGCACATATCCCCCCTCCCCCCTCCCCTGAATACCAGGCACATATATATAATGACTCTGCAAAAACTAATTCCACACACGTTAATACAAAGTTAATTTACTTCATCACTCTGCTTTCTGTACCAACTTTCATGCTACATCACACTGGACACACCTCTACATCTTCTATACCCACATTCACATCACCTCACACCCCTCCAGGAGGCGACCCCGATGTGACCCCTGACATCCCCTTCCACATATGTTATCTCCAAGACTCGCCCCTCTACCCACCCTTCCCAATTTACAGATTCAATAAAAACCCTAACGTTAGCATTCTGTATCCCTCCGAGAAATCCTGCAACCACCTCCCATACAATTCTTTATTACGACACATCGTGCGATAAACCGTTACCGCTAATACCCGCTGCCACACCTCACAAACCCCCCTCCCCCTCATTACCCACGATATATATATATAATGCACCATCATATAACCCAAAGCTCTTGTAACACCCTCATCTAACCCTCCCACATCTAGAATTAGTGCACGCAGAACCGACACCCCTCGGCCCCCCACCCTCTGTACCACCCAACTTAACCAACACCTGACACCCTCCAACCCCTCACAAAAATATACTACATGGTATGCCGTCTCCTCACCTCCATAGATTCCACACACCCCACCCACTACTACCCTTCTGATTCGTAGTACCTCTCCCGATGGTAGAATGCCGTGCAGAAAACGATACATTACCTCCCGCACCCTAGGTTTTAACCTCAACTTACTAAACCTTTACCATATACTCCCCCACACATACATGGGGAAAATCCCCTCCACTGGGGCAATGACCCTCTCCACGAGTAACCTACACAAAACACCTATTCTAAGTTTCCTAGGTTCTCGAGCGAACATCAAAGCCCACAAGACGGTTTCACATTCCCTCAACTCCACTCCACCATACAACTTTCCCAACCTGCCATGTACTTTATTCAGCTGCCCCCATCCCCCTCACTCCGTCGTGCAACACCTCCTATTTAAGAAACACACATTTAACCCTCCTTTTCAGGTCCAGCAACCCCAACCCACCCTGACGCACAGGTAACATTACAACCTCTCTCTGTAGCCAATTACAACTCGAGCCCCCACAAGAATTTAAACACCCGTCTCAGAATTCCCGCAATCGCCGTCCCTGTTACTGGGAACACGGCCGCTACATGCCACACCTTACTGTACAATAATACATTTATGACAATCACTCGCTGCACGAGGGTCAGATGATCAGGTCTCAATGCACCCAGATGCTCCTGGACCCTTCCCAACGACTGATTCGAGTTTTCCTCCCTTGCCACATCCAGGTCTTCTCTATAGATGATACCACAAATTTTTAAAGACTCCGTCTGTCGCTTCACAACACTGCATCCCCCTCCCACTCTCCCCACCCAATCTCCCAACCCCATGACCATTGACTTCTCGTTATTCACCTTCATTCCTGTTGCACCTCCGAACAATTGCACAGCATCATCTAAATCCCCAGCGACATCCCTTCCCGAACCAGGACAGTTGTATCATTCACATTTCCTTTTAATCCAGGCCATACTTTTCGTGCCCCCAACCCTCCCCCACCCACATTACACACTCGATGCTCAACCATTCTATAGAAGGGGTTCTGAATGCACGCAAACAATATTTGTGACATAGGACACCCCTGCCTAAGTCTCCCTCCCATTGCAATCTCCTCCCCCATGCATCCATTTATCTGTACCCTCGCCTTGGCTCCTTTGTGCTAAGTGGCAACCCAATTTACTATTTCTTCCCCATAACCCTGCCTCCTGAGTATAGCACCCAATGCTCCCCTTTCCACTCTGTCATATGCCCCCTGCCAGTCTAAAGCCAACAATGCTGCGCCCCTCCCCCCCTTTCGACTCCACAAAACCCTTCAGTATCCCATGACCTTTTACCATCAACCTTTCAGGAAACCCAAACTGCGTTTTTGAAATCACCCACCCTACAACACATTTGAACCTATTACCCAAGAATTTAGCAAACAACTTATAATCTGTGCATAGTGATATGGCACGGTAATCCTTGAGGGTGTGCTGCCCCTTACCCATCAGGACCAACACTACAACGGCTGTTACCTGCTTCTCCCCGAACTCACCCTTCTCCTTCATCTGATTTAATAATCTGACCATGAATCCCCTTATCAACTCCCAATGCTGAAGATAAAATTCAGCTGGGAGACGGTCTATTCCCGGAGCTTTTCCCTTCCTCAGTCCCCTTAGTGCCATCTCTATTTCCTCCTCTGTAATTACCCCTCCCAATGCCTTCCTATCACTGTTCCCTAAATTGCACACCACATAGTCATACACCTGCTCTAAAACCTCATCCCCTACCCCCACCACTTTTCCAATACCCTCCATATAATTTATCCACATACCCATTACCTCTAAACCTGAGATAGCAGTAGCCTGCTGCCGTTGCTTCTGACATCGCAACACACACGCCGATGGCTTGTCGCCCCATAACACCTCCTCTACCCTTGCCTGCACCCTTACTGCTTGAAACCTTTCATCTTGTAACTCCCTCAGTCTCCCCATCACCTCAACAATATCATCCATGGGATAATTGCCCGCTACAGCCCCCTGCACATAACAGCCCCTTAACCTGTCCTCCAAATAGTTAGAAAGTCCATATTTTAAGCTATTTATACGCTTTCCCTCCCTCACATAATATTTCCTAATCCTCTCCTTTGCGACAAAATCCCACCATTTCACCACATCTTCCACCCCACTTGCTTCCCCACTAAGCTCCTTTCATAGGACTGCAAACCCCTCCAACCCCTCCTCGTCGCTCAACACACTTGTGTTTAACTTCCAGTAACTCCTATATATTCCCACAAGCGCCTCCCACCCCACCTCAGCTACTACCACTCTATGATCCGAATATGCGACCTCTACAGTTTTGAAAGATTGTACTACAACCCCTTGGGAAAGATTCACTCTGTCTAAACGCATGGCATACCGTCTCCTAACAAATGTGTGCTCTATCTCCCACGCCCCCTCCCCTCAAATAGTTCCCTTAACCGTATGTCCCTCAATAAGTCTCTTAGGGCCACAGACACATAGCCTGCCCCTTTCGGTTCCACGTCGGCCCTCCTAATAATGCGGTTCCAGTCTCCTCCTACTAGTGCCACATCCAGTAATGCCCATAAGAAAAACACAAGGTCTTTACACACAAACTCCTGTTTCACCTGTACGTTATTTTCTGCAGGCGCATACACACTTAAAAAGGACACCCAGTTTCCCATTGTTACGCGCCCCTCCTTCATGCTCCATACTATACAAAAATAAAAGGCCTGGTTAAAATAAGTTCTGTAATAATATATCGTGAACCACTTTATTACTAGCTAGATAAAGCAGGTTCGACTATATATTGCTATCGGGTACAGTATAAATCAAGCAAAGTTGTATTCAATAAGGTGCTATTCGTTAGGTATTATTAAAGTATAATTTTATATTGTATTATATTATTATTATTGCATTATAGTAGGTTGATTACTGTGTTCTGTTATGCAAGTGGGAAACCACTACTTTAGAGTCCGGTCGATGGTTCCAGAATTGGCGCCTGGTGCTACTTCCGACCTGACGTCAGACCACTGACTATTTGAACAGTCAGATCATAGCACTGACTCTGATCGGGTCTTCAACCCAGAGATCTTAACTTAGTCAATAATTCTAAATCATGCCTAGTCTTCTGCCTAGGAAGGATAATTGATTTACTTCCTTAAATCTCCCTTAGTCGTTCTTAATTGGACTGTTCATTGTAATTATTGTATTATGCTTAATTCATAAGGATTTGAACATAGAATTACGTTCCTCATTGTACAGTCTCACTTCATTGATAATAGTGAATTGTCATTTTAATTTACTGACTGGATACCAATAAAAGTTCATAATTGGTAGTAAATAAAACTAACCAAAAAACATAATGAAGTAATTATTCCCCTATTGTTGCGGCATAGAGCAAGTCGTAACACCCATCCACCAACCATCCACACGCAGCACCCTCCCCCCCTCCCCCGCTCCCCCCCTCACTTCTCTGCAAAACAAATGGGCTCGCCTCCCTAATTAATATACCCACACCTCCTTTTAAATGGGCAGATGGCAGGGTTACCACCTTAAACCCTGCCACCTCCAACACCCTACCCTCCTTAAAATTATGCTCCTGAAGGAACACAACATCCACTCTAGATTTATTCAGAAACAATCTAAACCATTCTGTCTTTACACTACTACACAAGCCATTGACGTTTACTGTCATACACCGGAGGCCGCTTAAAGTTTCCAACTTCCCACTTCCACACTTCCCAGGACCACCAGAACTTGGAGATCCACTTGTCACCTTCACACTTCCTTCCCTTTCCCCCCCTTCTTTCGGTGCCTCCTGTCGTGGCCACCACTACCTTCCCCTTCCACCCAAGACTGCTTCCCAGGCCGCTGCGCTGGCGTTAGGACATCTGAATCCGAAGCAGCAGCCCTCTTCCTTGTTACGATCTCATCCTCCATAGCTTCCTCTGGGGATGCCTCACAATGGACCTCTACTTCCACTGTACATTGTTTCATTGAACCTGGTGACACCTCTGCCATTCTGTCAGTCCCGTAGCCCATATGATTCTCCTGCCGTTGACTCACTACAGTCTTCAGCTAGTCGTCTAATGCCCGCTCAGGTGCAACTGCCTCCTCGGGCGGTGACAAGGACTTCAGCACCTCAGCCAACTCCTCCTCAAGCCCCAGCACTTCCTCTGGGCCAGTTAACTGGTCCAGGGCCTCACCCACTCCCACAGCCACACGAGTCTCTTCCACTATCTCGCTCCATAGACGACCACGCCCTCCATCACTCCATTGTTCCTCGCCTGCCTCCTCCCTTGCAGGAGCAGATGCCTCCACCGCTGGGCCAGGCGCTCGTTGCCGCTTCCCACACGCCTCTGCTATGTGATCATATTCTCCACATAGGTGGCACCTACGTCTCTGCCCGGCTTACGATACCATGCACTGTCTTAAAATCCTGAAGGTACACGTAGGACGGTATTGGGTGCCGCAAGGTCATTTTTAGGGTAAAGGTGCCTTCCAGCAGACCCGCGTAGTCTCCCGACACTCACCATGCTATGCCAAATGAACTGTCCCATATTCCTCAAATACTCTTCTAATGTCTGCTTCATCCGCCTCGAAAGGAACGTTGCAAAGCTTAATCCATGTAAAATGCCTGGATACATCAAACATCCTTACACGGACAGCCGGCATAGCATCAAGACTTATGTCCTGAAAACAATTTACTAACGACTCATAGACTGTATCTGAGAACAATTTCACAAAAACTCTGTTCACTCCATTTATGGCTACCCCATATAACTCTCCATCCTGAATACCATACGTCTCTTGGATGATCTTGGGTAGTAATACTTGCGCCGAAGCAGGCGATATCACCTCATGGAAAAGCTCAATTCCCACAGTGTTGATCCATCGTCTATGACTGAATGCCATGTTGACTAATGTTAGTTCTGGTTTGACAGCAGAGGCATGACAAGCACTACCTCACATCACCGCAGCCAGGCAACTGAGGATCGTCTGCGCAACAGATCCTCTCAGCCCGAGAGCGAAGAGGACAATTCCCAGTACTACATACTGTCATGGGGGCTGGGGTGTTACGCTGACATGCGATTTCTCTAAATATGTCTTACAATTTTGTTCATTCTTCTAATTTTACATTGCGATTATCGTCATTATTAGCTAAATTAACGAAAATCAGCCTCTTCAAGGGGGGCTCCTTGGCGTGGTGAAGAGGGTCTTGGTCTGAGGAATTAGACCTATCGGTCTTCTTCCTCAGACCGAACCTAATTACCCCCCAATCTCCCCTCCCCTATCCCATCCTCCCCATCCTCCCCCTTTTCCTTTCCTCCTCCTCCTCCCCACCCCTCCCTTTTGCCCTTCCTCTTTTTGTCCTTTGGGATTTCTCCCACAGGCGCGCTAGTTCCTAGGTAGGGGAAAGGATACCGGGGTCCATCCCATTCCGTTGAGGTTCTTAGTGGTGGCGTAGTTTGCCGTGGAATCTGGATCGCCTGGGGATGTCCCGATCCCTCTCCGGTATCCCGGAGTAGCTTTGGGTGTCTTTCGGGCGACGAGTGTATCTCTGGAAGCCACCTTTCGGATTCCGGGGGTGGTGGCCGAAGGAGGTATGCTTTGTGGCGGATATCCGGCCGCCCTCTCTTTTGTCCACCGAGGTAGCTCGGCAGATGTGAGGTTGCTATCCCGGATTGTTAGTTTACTAGCATGATGGGTAGGGTATGGCACGGGTTCCATGCTGCATCTGCGCTACTTGCGGTGCTGAGGTCCTCTTGGGCGCTGAGGGAGATTTCTGGCCCTTTCATTCCTCCTAGGAACTATCCCTCCCCGGTCCCCCCTTTTTTTTTCTTTTTTTTATTTTTATTTTCTTTTCTTCTTTCTTTTTTTTTCTTAAAAACAAAAAGAAAGAAGTAACCTAACCATGGCAGCCCTAGTCCATGAACCTGGTACCCCCGGGCCCCTTCTTGATACCGCACCCTGTTCTGACCCCGCCTCGTCTTTGGACCACTCTTCAGACATTCCTCATGCCTCTGTACCTATTGCCGGTGCTGTTTCCTCACCCGCTTCAGGTACTGAGGCCTCGACTGACTCCTTCGATTTATCGGACCTTCGCTCTCCTCTGACTATGCTTCCGGCCTCTCCCTCTACGGTGCGGCAATTTTCAAATCGCCGACCCGTTCCACGTCGGACCAACTCTGGTCCCACGCCTAAACGCCAACGACAATTACCTGCTGATGATACTTCACCACCTTCTCGTTCTTCTCAGAAACGATCGACACGTCCTTCATTACATTTCCACGCTCAGTTTCAGACTGAACAGTGGACTAAATTCTTTACTTTACGACCAACTTCCTCTACTGCCTATCTTTCTGACCATAGTATTGGCAAGGCACTCCTACGCCATGTTGGTAAAGATATTTCTTTTCATGCTTTTAAGAGCGGTACGCGCATCATTACCGTACAGAATGCTACCCAGGCTCATGAGCTCTCTCGTCTTTCCCATATCGATACTGTTCCTGTCACTCTTGAAAAACATCATTCCCTCAATTCTTGTAGTGGTACCGTCATTCTGCCCCATACCATAGTTCAACAAAATTTCCAGACATGTGGCACTGACATTCTAGAACAGCTGGAACTCCAAGATCTCCCAATCCTCAAGGTAGACACTTACGTTCTTCCTGCCCGGGGGCGGAGACGATACCCTAGCAATGTGGCTCGTTTAACTTTTGACAGCCGAGAACTCCCATCCTCAGTTTATATAGCAGGACATCGGTTACAAGTTCGAAAGGTGATCCCTACACCACAACAGTGTAGAAATTGTTGGCGATTTGGCCATCCAGCGAAATATTGCAGATCTATCGCCGAATGCCCAGTCTGTGGTGCCGATGACCATTCTAGTACGTCTTGAAATCGATCTCCCTCTTGCCTTAACTGTCATGAGGCTCACCCTTCGTACTCTCGCCGTTGTCAGGTCTATTTAAACGAGTGGGAAATCCGTTACCTCAAAGAGACAGAAGGTCTCCCTTATGCCATGACAGTTTCTCATCTCCGCCTCCAAGGGAGACTCCCACGTGTTTCTTATTCCCGTGTTTCAAAACGTCCCCCCCACTTCTGGTATCCCATCTTCTACACCAGTGGTTCCCAAACTGGGGGTAAATTACCCCCTGGGGGTAATTTAACCATTTTTGGGGGGTAATGGAGGGGTGACAGAAAAAAAGTTATGAATTCTGAAAATCAAGAAAACAATGGGGTACCCGGTATGAGGATTATTGTTAACTTTGTCTTAGTATATAAAGTTGTAAAGTAAACCTATTATAAGTAAGTAATAAAGTTAAACCAAATAACAATAAACATCAAAAACTAATATACAGTATTAGAAAAGAAGAAATATATAGCTAAGTGTGTGGAAACCCAAAAGTATTTTGACAAGTATGCTTCAGGACAAAAGTCACTCAGTAGCCCAGATCGACCTGTCCAGTACGTGTCACTCACTTCCTGAGGCTGCCTCTATTTCACACTGTCAGTTTATCTGTGAGCATCAGCCGAGGTAGACATAAGCTGGTATGTATGTGTACTGCCCTGTGCAGTATATAGTTAGTATTTACCCACTGTTACTGTGAATTTGTAGCTATTATTAATTTTATATGTAATGTATGTGTGGTTCTTACGTTTTCAATGGTTTTGCTAGGATTAGCAGAGTATGCGAGGCTGTATACGTTCACGTTTAGCCATATATATCAATAATAACAACATTTTGTGAAAGGGGTAACATGCTTTATGTGGCATGTTAAATTGGGTAACAAGCTGAAAAAGTTTGGGAACCACTGTTCTACACCCACCTCTGTGGTTACCTCTCCCATAATCACTCCTGTATCTAATCCTTTTGCTGTCCTCGGCTCAGACGTCCCTACTTCAACGCCTCAGTTTAATCTCGCTTCTTCGAGTTCTCTCTCACAAGCCTCAGTATCGACGAGACCTCGTACGACACCTCCTCCCAATCGTCCCTCTACTTCTCAAAAGTCAAAAAAAGGTCCGTTAACACCTCCTACCCATCTTCCACCTCCTCATTTTACCCTCCCTGTCTCTGTCCCTGGTTCTTCCCCTCTCACTGGCTCAGTTACAAGTGCAGAGGTTCACCCTCCTCCTCGTTATGTACCTTCCTCCCCTGTTCCCTCCCAAGTTTCTTCCTCTTCTGCCACCTCCCAGGTTCCTGCCTCTTCTGTCCCCTGCCACGCTTCTCCAGTTCCCTCCACCCTTTCGCCCCCCCCTACCTTGGTACAGTCCAATACAGTTCCAATCTTTACTCATCCTCCCCCTACCATTCCCAATATTGTCTCCCATACGACATCTCTGAATTCCGAAACACTTGAAGCAATCTCTGAATATATTGCAGAGACCAAACCATCAATGGACACTGATCCACCTTCCGCTCTTTCTCTCTCCTCTGCTCCATCTACGCAACTCCTTTCTTCACAGCGCACCGTTCCTTCGCTGCTTGAACGTTTTCCACTGCCTCCGCATGTGGACTTTTCTAACCCTTCTAGTCCGTAGGAACCCTTACCTGCAGATTTCAAGTATCTTTATCATTGCCAATCATGGGCTATTTACAGTGGAATATACGCGGCCTCAGGGGTAATCGGGGTGAGCTTCAGATGTTACTCTCCCAGTTTGCCCCTGTTGGTGTTTGCTTACAGGAACCAAAATTACACTCTGCTGTTATTTCTCACATCTCAGGCTATAATTTATTGTATTCTTCAGATCCTTTTCCTGATGGGACCTTTAATGAAAGTGCCCTTCTTCTCCGCACTGATATTCCGTACCATCAGCTATGTGTTCATACTTCGCTGCATTACACAGCAGCCCGTATCCACTTACATAGGTGGTATACGCTCTGTTCTTTATATCTCTCTCCTTCTCGGGCATTATCTATTCCGGATTTTGCCTTCCTTGTTTCGTCATTACCGCCACCGATTCTGTTACTTGGTGATTTTAATGCCCACCATTTCCTCTGGGGGGGGGGGGTCTCACTGTGATTCCCGTGGAATTCAGTTAGAGGCTTTTCTTGCCACCCACCCCCTCCATGTTTTAAATACAGGTACTCACACCCATTTTGATCCTCGGACTCATACTCTCTCTTGCATCGATCTCTCAGTCTGCTCTTCCTCCGCCGCATTAGACTTCACTTGGTCTGTTCTCCCAGACTTACATGACAGTGATCATTTCCCAATCATTCTTACTTCCCCTTCATATTCACCACCTCTTCGCACCCCACGCTGGCAATTTAATCGGGCAAATTGGAACCTTTACTCACACCTAACTGTTTTTAAAGAGGTTCCTTCTTCGTCCTCCATCGATGAGCTTTTACACCTCTTCTCGTCCTCCGTTTTCACCGCAGCTTCTCATTCTATACCTCAAACTTCGGGCAGGCATTCTCAGAAATGCGTGCCTTGGTGGTCTCCTGCTTGTGCTCGTGCAGTACGTTTGAAACGCGCTGCATGGGGCAGGTACCGGTACAATAGAACCACAGAGCGACTCCTTGATTTTAAACAGAAGCGTGCCATCGCTCGCCGTGTCATCCGTGACGCTAAATGCACTTGCTGGCGAGATTATGTCTCCACCATCACCTCTGCTTCCTCTATGTGTGCAGTCTGGAAAAAAGTACGAAAACTGAGTGGTAAATATTCTCCTGACCCGGCTCCTGTTCTGCGGGTTGCCGGTGTTGATATAGCAAACCCACTAGATGTTGCCAATGAAATTGGCAATCATCTGGTCCGTATTTCTCAGGGACTCCATCTATGCCCCTCATTTCTTTCCTCAAAGTCTGCCAGAGAGTTAGCACCCTTGGACTTTTCTTCTCTCAGAGAAGAACAGTATAATGTGCCTTTTACACTTCAAGAACTGGAGGCAACACTCTCAGCTTGTCGATCATCGGCAGCTGGGCCCGACGACATTCATATTCGTATCCTACAACATTTACATCAGTCAGCCCTTGCAGTCCTATTACGCCTTTACAATCTTATTTGGTCACAAGGAGTTCTTCCACAGCTGTGGAAATCCGCCATTGTTCTCCCTTTCCGCAAACCAGGCACTACGGGACATGAAACCTCCCACTATCGTCCCATTGCTCTTACCAGTGCAGTTTGCAAAGTAATGGAACGCCTAGTAAATAGACGTTTAGTGTGGTATTTAGAGACACACAACAGTCTCTCCACTCGTCAATATGGCTTTCGTAAGGGACGTTCTACCATAGACCCCTTACTACGCTTGGATACGTATGTTCGTAATGCCTTTGCGAATAACCACTCAGTTATTGCCATATTTTTTGACCTTGAGAAGGCATATGACACAACTTGGAGGTATAATATTTTAGCCCAAGCCCACTCCTTAGGCCTTCGAGGCAATCTACCATCCTTCCTTAAGAACTTTTTAACTGACAGGCATTTCCGTGTTCGGGTTAATAATGTGCTCTCCCCGGACTTTATCCAAGCTGAAGGTGTCCCCCAGGGATGTGTTCTGAGCACAACACTTTTTCTCCTTGCAATTAATGATTTGGCCTCTAGTCTTCCATCAAATATTTGGTCATCACTCTATGTTGATGACTTCGCTATTGCCTGTGCAGGCGCTGACTGTCACCTCCTTACAGTTTCTCTCCAACATGCAGTCGACCGTGTTTCCAATTGGGCCACCACACGTGGGTTTAAATTTTCCAGCACTAAAACCCACCAAATCACTTTCACTAGACGCTCTGTCATCTCCGATCATCCTTTGTACCTCTATGGCTCCCGTATCCCTGAACGTGATACAGTCAAGTTTCTGGGCCTCCTCTTTGATCGTAGGTTATCCTGGAAACCTCACATTACCTCTCTGAAGGCAACTTGTCACAGCCGGCTGAACCTTCTTAAAACCCTTGCTCATCTTTCGTGGGGAGCTGATCGTCGAACCCTCCTTCGCCTACATTCCACCCTTATTTTATCGAAACTTGATTATGGTGACCAGATCTATTCAGCGGCATCTCCTGCTACTCTCTCTAGCCTTAACCCCATTCATCACCAAGGATTACGTTTATGCCTTGGTGCTTTTCGCTCTTCCCCTGTCGAGAGCCTCTATGCAGAAGCGAACGTTCCATCCTTATCCGATCGCCGTGATGCCCATTGCCTGCGCTACTATGTACGCTCTCATGATCTCCGCAATCCTTCCATTTATATAATGGTCACTGATATTAGTAGACATTCTTTATTTGTTCGCCGCCCCTGTTTACTCCGTCCCTTCTCTCTTCGCCTTCATTCGCTCATGTCTTCTCTTCAACTACCACCTTTCTATGTACATGTAGCATCTCACTTTTCCCTACTCCCCTGGGAAGTTCCAGCTGTTCGAGTCTGTTCTTTCTCCCTCCCTTGCTCGAAAGCCCAACTGTCTACGGTCGCTTCCCGCTCTCTTTTTCTTGACCACTTTCACTCTCATTCTCATGCCATTGCTGTGTACACAGATGGCTCTAAGTCTTCTGACGGCGTAGGATTCGCAGCAGTGTTTCCGGACAGCGTCGTACAAGGGCATTTACTATCTTCGGCTAGTATTTTTACTGCTGAATTATATGCCATCCTTACAGCACTTATCCGTATTGCATCTATGCCTGTGTCATCATTTGTGGTTGTCTCAGACTCCCTTAGTGCTTTACAGGTTATACAAAAATTTGATACACCTCACCCCTTAGTCCTCCGTATCCAACTTTGGCTACGCTGCATCTTTACCAAGCATAAAGATATTGTTTTTTGTTGGGTCCCTGGTCATGTTGACGTACAGGGCAATGAACAGGCAGACACAGCTGCGCGGTCAGCAGTACATGACCTACCAGTTTCTTATAGAGGTATTCCATTTATGGACTATTTTGCTGCAATATCTTCCCACCTTCACACCCGTTGGCAACAACGTTGGTCTACTATGCTCGGCAACAAACTTCAATCTATTAAACCGAGTATAGGTTACTGGCCGTCTTCTTATCACCAGTGTCGAGGTTGGGAGACTACTCTCTCCCATCTTCACATTGGCCATACTCGTCTTACTCATGGATATCTCATGGAGAGGCGTCTTGCTCCTCTCTGTGAGAATTGCCAAGCTCCATCATCAGTCAGCCACATTCTGTTGGACTGCCCACTTTATCAACGAGCACGCAGAATTTACCTCTGTCGTCGTCTTCGCTCCGCTGCTCTCTCTCTACCTTCCCTTCTCGCTGATGGACCCACCTTTCATCCGGACTCTCTCATTGACTTTTTGACAACGACTGACTTACTTCACAAATTCTGATACCTTCAGCCCTTTCTACTTCAATCTCTTGCTACCCTCTACCCCCGTACTATCCCCTGCCCCGCTGTTTTCTGTAACCTGCTGATCATCCCCCCTCCCTTCTGCCATCCAATTCCCTTGCTTCCTTCCCTACCCTGCAGCGCTGTATAGCCCTTGTGGCTTAGCGCTTCTTTTTGATTATAATAATAATAATAATAATAACGAAAATCAGCTTTATAATATTAAATATTCATTTTCATCTTTCTCATTTTTCATTTTATATATATATATATATATATATATATATATATATATATATATATATATATATATATATATATATATATATATATATATATATATATATATATATATATATATATATATATATATATATATATATATATATATATATATATATATATATATATATATATATATATATATATATATATATATATATATATATATATATATATATATATCTTTTCATCTCATCCACTGCATGCAGGGGATGAGATGAAAAGCTGTAAGCCTTCTCCCTGAAAGCTGGCTGCCTTGGATCAAACGTGTAGCGGATGCTACACGCCAAGGTATTGGTCCAGTGTGGGTAGATTGGTAAAATATATATATATATATATATATATATATATATATATATATATATATATATATATATATATATATATATATATATATATATATATATATATTAATATATGTATTTTGCACTGATGCATCATTTACCAGTGAAAACAACCGTTTATGACCTCACCTCTGGTTACTGCTCGCCTGACGGGAGCTTACGTCAGAGATGAGTGGAGTAGAGGAGGCAGTGCAGCGCCTCTCTCGGTATAGAGAAGGTCTCCATGACTTACTCCTTTTAACCTAAACAGTGAAGCATTTGATCTAGAGCTTTATTCACTTAAGTCACCAGAAATTGTGGAATTTTCATTATACACAAGTTGTGTGTAGAGACTTCAAGTTTTCTAAGTCAACAGTCTAATCTCCTTAGAAAATAGAGGATGATGTAACTTTTTGTTCAACTGAATATTAAAGGTTCATTCAGCTAAGAATGAAGGTCTTCTTAATTTATAAGTGGTATATAAAGTCTGTTTATATATAATTAAGAAAAAGGTACAACAAAATACCGTAAGTCAATAACGATATCTACTTTATATTAAAGATATATTTTACACAGTTTTTTGATCTCCTTATAACCTTATTACCATATAACTGCAGAATAATTCTCCATGAAAACTCCCCTAGACTAACAACACCTTTGGTTTATAAAATTGATCGTAATAATATGGAATAGGTAGTAAGTTACTAAATGCTTTAAAGAGTTTTAATGAGGATAGTGAGGCTCAGGTTAGGGTGTGTAGAAGAGAGGGAGACTATTTCCTGGTAAAAGTAGGTCTTAGACAGGGATGTGTAATGTCACCATGGTTGCTAAATATATTTGTAGACGGGGTTGTAAAAGAAGTAAATGCTAGGGTGTTCGGGAGAGGGGTGGGATACCCCTTCAGAGGGCAAGGCAGACTAAAATGCAGATTTTGAAAGTGATTTTGTATGAGGAGATAGAGCTGCTAGATGTAAGGTCACTGAGGCCATCCAAATGAAGTTGTAAAAGTAACATGTCGAGCAATTGCAGATATTCGAAGACCGAGTACACTTGGTCCTGCCCGTTTGGGGTATAACAATTTAAAATGTTGCAAGGTTGCAATTGTTAAAAACAAATATTTTTTAAATTTATTATACAAGTAGACAATATAAAAAACATAAATGGAACTTGTTTCTGAACAATTTGTAACCAATAAAAAAATAGAAATAGGAAGTACTTATCAACAATGACAACTTACAAATGAAATATTCCTGAGTTCCCTGAGAAAGAACAATCTTTTTACATCACTAATTTCTGCAATGAAACTTTATGAAACAATTTATATCCATCTTGATGGATAGATTTACTTTGCATGTGGCACAGGAAAATGATTATTCTTGTTGCTGCAATACTTGCATGTAAGCAAGTATCTTCTTCTTGTTCAATTTCTTCTTTTTGGATGGTGACATAGCTTCCTCCTCATCTGTTGACACCTCTGCATCTGGTGGCAAGTATTCATCATCAGTGTCCATCACTTCCAGGTCATCTGGGTCTTGATCTGAGTCACTATCGTCCCAAACACAGACAAATTTCGACTTATCCTTGGAGGACTCACCATAGAACAATTTCTGATTGATCTGGAAGGACAATAAAAACGTTCTGTACACACCCAGATCATTACTGAATTCATATATACAACCAAATTTGATGGAAATATTTATATACTGAAACTTGAAAAAATCACCTAAACGGGCAGAACCGAGTGTACTTGGTCCTCTTTTGTTGCACTTTTTTCATTTGCATGGTGCACTCTTATTATGTTTCACAACGTCTTTATATATATATCAAAATATAGCTAAACTATTCATTTATGCAATAGACACACAAATCAGTACATAACGACATTGTAGAGGGTAAAATGCAAGAGTATATGAGGAGCACTCGAGGAAAAACACGAGTCTGGGCGACGCCAAGCTAGAAGCGTTTACATTTTGCTCTCTCGGCCAATTGGAAGCAAGGAGACGCCATCTTCTTTAGCTGGAGCGACTCAGGGAAGGCTTGTGATTGGTCAGAAATAGAGAATGGGAAACCAGATGCGCTGGGGGAGTAGGAGGACACGCGCAAAATCCATGCTCTCAGGACCGACTAAACTCGGTCCTGCCCTCTAAAGGGGAATCAAATACAAAATGGGAGTTGACACAGTTCCTATTTGCTGATGATACTGTGCTTATGGGAGATTCTAAGGAAAGATGCA
>NC_091352.1:25064089-25114089 GCF_038502225.1 Cherax quadricarinatus | reverse complement strand
ATTTGCATACACATATTGGCTTCTGTTGCTGAGGTATGACTTGAGGTAGTTGAGGGAGTGCCCTCTTATACCATAGTGTGACAATTTTACGTGGAGCAAGTCATGGTTAACTGTATCAAAAGCTTTACGTAAGTCAATGAAGATCCCCAGTGGGACTTCTTTTTTCTCTATTGCAGTGTATATATGTTCTAGCATGTGTATAATAGCATCATTAGTATTTTTATTTGGCCTGAAACCAAATTGGCAGGGGTTGAGTATGTTTTGGGAGATAAGGTAGGAGTAGATTCGTTTATGAATTAATTTTTCGAAGATTTTTGAGAGAGGGTGTAAGTTGGATATTGGCCTATAGTTATTCAACTCTGTTTGGTCTCCTCCTTTGTGGATCGGGGTGACCCTTGCTATTTTGAGTACTGTAGGGAAGGTGGAGGATTCAATGGATTTGTTAAAGAGTGTTGCAATGATTGGTGATAGCACTTGTGACACTTTTTTGTATATAAAGGGTGGTAAGGTATTTAAATCTCCTGCCTTGTTTTTTAGCGTGTTGATAATAAGGGAGACTTCGTATGGGTTAGTCGGAGCTAGGAACAGTGTGTTCGGGTAGTTGCCAGTGAGGTAGTCATTTGGTGGGGTATCTGAGCTTGGGATTTTATTGGCAAGGTTTTGTCCTATAGTGGAGAAGAAGTCATTGAGTCTGTTTGCTGTTTCTGTTGGTGGGAGTTGGGGTTCATCTGATTTTGCTAATTTTATTTCGCTATTTCGTGATATCTTTTTTGTTCCTAGAATTTCTGATAGGGTTTTCCAGGTCTTTTTTATATCACCTCGTAAGTTGGATAATCTGTTCTCATAATACAATTTTTTTGCCCTTCTTATCAGGCTGGTTAGGATTGACGAGTAACGTTTTGTTTGGTCTCTGGTTATGTGACCCATTCTGTACTGTTTTTCATATTGGTGTTTTGTATTTATGGATTTGAGAATGCTGGGTGTTAGCCAGGGACTGTTCAGTCTCTTAGCTGTCATCTGTTTAGTTTTTTTAGGGCAGTGCTTGTTATAGAGGTATTGGGTCTTTTTTAGAAAATTATTAATACATTCGTCAATATCTGTATAGATTTCTAGCTCAGTGTGCCAGTCAAAGTTTGCTACTGCTGTTGTGAAGTTATTAATGGCTGCCTCATTGTGAAGTCTGAAGGTGACTTTAGTAGTGTCTTGGGGTAATTTACCAAGAGTTGTTATGAGAAAAGTAGGGTAGTGGTCTGTGGTATTATCTGTAATTATGCCTGATTTTAAAGGGGATATGGTGTTGGTCCAGATGTGGTCAAGTAGGGAAACACTAGTCTCTGTAACTCTTGTAGGTTTTGTTACTGTTGGTAGCAACATACAGTTACTCATTGTGTTTGTGAATTCAGTAACGTGTGGGTCCTGGTCTTGCAGGAGATTTATATTGAAGTCACCTGAGAGTAGTAAGTGATCTTTGTTCATGCGTGCATCAGTTATCATACTTCCTAGGTTTTGACTAAATTGGCTAATGTTTGACTGTGGAACTCTGTAAATGTTTATCAATGTGAGAGGTTTTTGTAGGTATTTGGATTTGAATTTGGCTATTATATATTCCCCATGTTCATCCCTTGTGCAAGTATTAGTGATACATTCTAGTTGGTCTGAGTAGTATATGGCTGTGCCACCCCCTTGTTGGTCTGGCCTACAGTTGTGTATGGCTGTGTAACCAGGAATGGCATAGACATCTGTACTATCAGGCTTTAGCCAGGTTTCAGTTAGTGTAATGATGGACATATTGGCATGTAAGGAATTTAGCAATGCTAGGAGGTCATCATAATGCTTGCTTAAAGATCTGATATTGTAGTTAAAGATAGTTATGTTGTTGTTGGCATTGAGAAGTGCCTTTGATTGTTCTGCAGTGTAGTAATTACAGTAACTGTTTGATTCATTTAAGTCATTAAATAAGAGGTTGGTATCAGGATCAATGCTTGTAATCATAAGATTTGTAGTGAATCTATAGTTAGAATTAAGTATAAAACAAAGTAAATAGTCTTAAGCTAAAAAATAGCACCTGAATTATTTAACAAATGTAAAATAATAAGCTAAGGTAGTTTTTTTTTTTTTTTTTTTTTTTTTAAGCTAAAATAAAGGAGACAATATAAAAGGGACTAATACAAATAAAGTGATAATCAAATAATGGAGCTTGGGAATATGATAGTAGGTAGTACTATAAAGGTAATTCTTTAAAGTTAGAATTATAGTATAAAATAATAATATAAAAGGGACTAATGTAAGTTGTGGTGAACAATAAAGTGGTAATCAAATAAATGAGCTTTGGAATATAATGGCAAAATTGTGAACTTATTCTACTTTAGCACCTGAGAATAGCACCTTGATTATTTTAACAATTGTGAATGTATAAACTAGGGTAGTTATATAAAGCTAAAATAAAGGAGAAAATATATAAGGGACTAAAATTAAGTAATGGTAAACAAAGTTAAATGGACAGGTGGTCACTATGAAATAATATTGGTTTAGGAGTAAGATCTGATTTGTAATATTAAATAAATTGAGCAGTTTATTGCACAATAAAAGTAAAAAAAAAAATGAGGTAGTTGGTACTAGCTAGCAAAAGATAGTTTTGGTACTTGCAAAAAAGTAATTGGAATATACACTAATTGCATACACAATGAAAAGTGACTAAAAAAACAAGTAGTGATAAACAAAATTAAATGGACAGGTAAGAATAATGAATATTATTAATTTGGAGTAAGATTTGACTTGTAATTTAAAATTATGAGCAATTAATAGCAGTAAGAAAGAAGTATAGAGTATTGGAGGTATTTCATTAGCTAGTGATGAAAAATAATAAAAATAATAATGTACAATATAATAGTAACGTACACTATATGCACCACACGTATATATGTATTAAGGGCACTTATCTAATCTGTTACAGAAATGTCAGCTTTTCTAAGGAAGGTAGAGAAATCGTGTTCATTTGAGATAGTATATTGTTGTCCTGTTGATGTTTTCCTTACTAGTATTTTCCCATCTCGCGTGAAACACTGATGTATTTTGTTTTCCTGTTTAAGTTTTCTCAGCCTGAACAGAAGGTTTTGACGTTTTTTTGTTAGACACTCATTTATGTACACTCCATTTTTCATTGTAATTGCTGATTTAATTAGGTCCTTTCTTTTATCGTATGAATGAAGTCGGATCATTATACTGTGTTTACTTCCTGGTTTTCCTAGCAAACGTGTTTCTTTGATTTCATTGTTTTGCACGATGACATGTACGTGGTTCTGTATTATCCTGATAGCAGTTTCTTTGCACTGTGCTTGTGTTATGTCACTAGGAATGTGTGGACTGTTTATTATTACTGCATCAGACAACTTATCTTGTTCAGTTTTGTCGTCTTGGAAATCAAGGTATTCATTTAGTCGAGTGTGCATGTTCTGATTCCAGTCCTTGATTGCTTCTTCAACCTTCATATTTATTGTTGTTATTTGCTCAGTGTGACTGGCTATAGCTGCTTTTAGAGTATTTTCTGTGTCAACACTTCCCGATGTAATCTTCTCTTCAAGGTTTTGGATCTTATTCTCGAGGTTGGTTATCTTGGATTCTCGTCGCTCGAGTGTTGCTTTGATATCTTTGATTTCATTTTCTAGAGCAACGATGTAGTCCTTGATATTGTCAGGAATAATCATACCTGAGTTATCATGGGTGAATCCTTTGAAGGGAGTGGAGTTGGAGGGGGAGTCAGCCATGTTTGTTGTTGTTGTTGTTGTTCCTTGGGTGGTGGCGGTGAGGGGGGGTGATGATACACCGGCGTCCTGCTGGGTAGACAAGTTGAGTTCTAGGGTCCTTGCTGTTATTCTTTTATTACTGGTGTTGTTTCTTCTGCGATATCCTTTCATAGTATCACTGAAGTAGATACTGTGTAGCAATGGAGGAGAAGGCTTGTTTTCTCGGAGCTTGGGTTAAGTGATTGTCTGGCAGCGGAGGCAGTGTTTGGGTTAGCAGGGCTGTCTTCCTTAGATCTTCTAATTTTGTCAAGATTTGGGTTACATTCTTAGTATTCTTGGGTCATGTTGTGGTCTACGTGGGTTCATGTAGTTGAACTTTCACTTTAGGCCATCACAAGTTTTGTTGAGCGATGTTTTTTTGAGAAAGAAGAGCTGGTAGGATACCGTTGCTGCCGCTGCCGCTGTATATATATATATATACACACATATATATATATGTATAAATATATATATACATATTATATATATATATATATAATACACAATAACACAAACATTCATTGTAAGCGTTCGGTTTATATAAGAAACACACACACACACACAGATGAACCACAGGGATGTTAGAAAGTATTTCTTCAGTCTCAGAGTTGTCAGGAAAAAAAATAGTTTGAATAGTAATGTAGTGGAGGCAGGATCCATACATAGCTATAAGACGAGGTATGATAGAGGTCATGGAGCGGGAAGAGTGACCGAGTAGCGGTCAGTGAAGAGGCGGGGCCAGGAGCTGTAACTCGACCCATGCAACCACACCTAGGTGAATACAACTAGATGAGTACACACAGACACATACTATCGGCAAATGGCCTTGACAACAGCCAGTAAACAACACAATAGCCCAAGTAATGAGTAATGACATTATCATCTCTGAGAAATTAAGTTATTTAATATTTAATCTACCTTAATACGTTACTTCCCTCCCTCGCTGCCTGTCTCCCTCCCTCCCTCCCTACCTTCCTTCCTTCCTTCCTTCCTTCCTTCCTTCCTTCCCTCCTTTCTTCCCTCGCTCTGGTTCTCACTGTTTACCTCTATCTCTCCCTCTCTGTTCCTTCATCGGCGATTTACATTATGGTTCGCAGACAGGAAGCTGTAGGTACCGAGAGCCACAATGATCAACCTCATAGGAGGCTGTAGGTACCGAGAGCCACACTGATCAACCTCATAGGAGGCTGTAGGTACCGAGAGCCACAATGATCAACCTCATACGAGGCTGTAGGTACCGAGAGCCACACTGATCAACCTCATAGGAGGCTGTAGGTACCGAGAGCCACAATGATCAACCTCATAGGAGGCTGTAGGTACTGAGAGCCACACTGATCAACCTCATAGGAGGCTGTAGGTACCGAGAGCCACACTGATCAACCTCATAGGAGGCTGTAGGTACTGAGAGCCTCACTGATCAACCTCATAGGAGGCTGTAGGTACTGAGAGCCTCACTGATAAACCTCATAGGAGGCTGTAGGTACTGAGAGCCTCACTGATCAACCTCATAGGAGGCTGTAGGTACTGAGAGCCTCACTGATCAACGTCGTAGGAGGCTGTAGATACTGAAAGCCTCACTGATCAACGTCGTAGGAGGCTGTAGGTACTGAAAGCCACACTGGCCAACGCCTATATGCAGCCAGTCAAAGCCATTTCTTTAGCTACCAAAAGTTAGTTTGAATAACCTGTAATGACAGTGTTTGACTGTTGGCATATAATCAGTCCATCAATCTTGAAAAGATTGATGGACTAATTACCTCAAGCTCCTTCTGTTATCCACCGTTCTCCTTTGTATGGACTGATGAAGCCACTGTGTGGCGAAACGTTTCCTCTTTAGAAATACCCAGTTTTGCACATGTGCCTAGTTTATCATCTGATTGGCATAAACAATAGTTTAGCTCCTGTGACAAGGGAGAGCTGAAAGGGAGGGGCAGTAGTGCTGCAGACTTATGAAGTATATCGCTCTGGGATGCTATAAAGTAATTTATTTACTCGTTTATTGAAACTTTTGTTATTTTAGGGATCACACGCTTTTCAGAATTATATAAGGAAGATGCTACATATCATAAAAACTGAATGTAAACAGCCAAAATGGAGGAAACTGACATAATATTAATGTCTGGTCAGCAGCTGTTGCTTCTTAGTCTGTACTTGTAGACTCACATGGTATTTGTACGCTATGCAGTTTCGCACGTTGAAACGTTCTAACCAACCACGACATACTACGAACGTTTCGCTCTCAGCGCTAGAACCATTTTTATTTTTTCTTTAGATTTTCAAATAAATTTAAAACTTCGTTTATATGATCATTAGCGAACATGGAGAGTTATGTCCTTTATCCAGATACTTAAAAGTATCTCCTTATTTAACATTCCCGGACGGAAATCAATTTCTTTTCTCTCATCAGCTTTATAAAGAAACGACGTTAAGTGAGGACTGTAGACTAAGATGTCAATTTACCAGTACAGAAGAACAACCTACGTTAACTGTCTCCTGGAATGGGTTAATGAGGCTATTTCCTTGTCCGTCTTTAAAAAAGTCTTAGACAACTGAGTAAAAACTCGGGAATTTAAAGGTTTTATGTAATACTCTTAGGTAATATATAAAACAACTTTGTTCCTAAAATAAATATTAAGGTAAACTTAGAAAGTTTAGCAGATACTCTGACAAATAGCGAGGCATGTACCACTGTCTTCAGGTGTGTACCACTGGCTTCAGGTGTGTACCACTGGCTTCAGGTGTGTACCACTGGCTTCAGGTGTGTACCACTGTCTTCAGGTGTGTACCATTGGCTTCAGGTGTGTACCACTGTCTTCATGTGTGTACCACTGCCTTCAGGTATGTACCACTGTCTTCAGGTGTGTACAACTGGCTTCAGGTGTGTACAACTGGCTTCAGGTGTATATCCCTACCTTCAGGTATGTACCACTGGCTTCAGGTGTGTACCACTGTCTTCAGGTGTGTACAACTAGCTTCAGGTGTGTACCACTGGCTTCAGGTGTGCACCACTGGCTTCAGGTGTGTACCACTGTCTTCAGGTGTGTACCACTGTCTTCAGGTGTGTACCACTGTCTTCAGGTGTGTACCACTGTCTTCAGGTGTGTACAACTGGCTTCAGGTGTGTACAGCTGGCATCAGGTGTGTACAACTAGCTTCAGGTGTGTACCACTGGATTCAGGTGTGTACCATTAGCTTCAGGTGTGTACAACTGGCTTCCAGTGTGTACCACTGGCTTCAGGTGTGTACCACTAGCTTCATGTGTGTACCACTGGCTTCAGGTGTGTACCACTTGCTTCAAGTGTGTACCAGTGGCTTCCGGTGTGTACCAGTGGCTTCCGGTGTGTACCAGTGGCTTCCGGTGTGTACCAGTGGCTTCGGGTGTGTACCAGTGGCTTCCGGTGTGTACCACTAGCCTCACGTGTGTACCACTAGCCTAAGGTGTGTACCACTGGATTCAGGTGTGTACTACTGGTTCCAGGTGTGTGCCACTGGCTTCAGGTGTGCAACACTAGCTTCAGGTGCACGAATGTAAGAATGTAGTCGTTGGGACGTGACCTTCCAACTACTACATTCTTAACTCTACTGGTGACCTTCATCTCACCTCCTGACGGTATATAAGGCTCCATCTTGTCACTTCAACTCCATAGTGTTTCAGACTATGGAACAATACTCTTCTCCAGACTGAGGGACTGACCACCTCAAACCTTGAAGGGTGATGGACTGATTACATCGTCTTCACATCTCTTCTGCTTTTATCAACTTTTCTGTACTCGACTGAAGAAGCCTACTGTGTAGGCGAAACGTTTCGAAATAAAGATACCTAACTGTTGCATATGTGTCTTACCTAACATCCCTGCCTAAGACCCCGCCCCATGTTGGCTGTCTCCCCCATGCACCAGTTGATTTGTACCCATGCTTTCGCTCCCCAGCACAATGTCTCTACCCACTGCACACTTTCCTCCCCAAAACCCTGTCTGATGAGAATATTCCGCATTGCTCCCCTTTCCACTCTGTCATGCGCCCCCTGCCAATCCAATGCCAACAACCCCTCCCCCTCTTCCCCTCCATTTTTTCTACAAACCCCTTAATGATCTTGTGTCCTGTGACCATTTACCTACTGGGCAACCCAAATTGGGACTCAGATACCACCTTCCCCACAACATATTTAAGCCTATTCCCCTTTGAAACCAACACCACCACCTCCACTGTCTGCGTTACTCCCATCTTACCTCCTTCTTTCATCGCATTCATTAACTGAACCAGAAATCCCCTTAGCAGCCCCCAGTGTTGCACATAAAATTCGCATGGTAGATCATCAATCCCGGGCGCCTTTCCCTTACTCATTTCCGCAAGCACTCTCTGTATCTCCTCCTCCTCAATGGCCCCCCCCCCAGCACCTCCCGATCACTCCTCCCCAGTTTACACGGCTCGTATCCACACACACGCATTAGAACTTTCCCATCCACTCCACAACTTTTCCAATACCCCTCATACCATCTATTCGTATAAGTACTTATCCCTTTTGTGTCCCTTAAGATCTGACCCTCTTGAAATTGCCCCACCAAAGATGTGACTTCTAATCCCGAGATTGCAGTCATTTGCTGTTGTAGCTTCTGGTCTCACAGCATGCAAGTCAATGGACTGTCTCACCATAGAACCTCCTCCATCCTCACCTGCACCTGCACCATTCCAAACGCTCCTCATGCAACTCCCTTATCCTTCCCTTCAACATTTGTATATCCTCCACTGGATAATTTCCAGCCACTGCCCCCCTCCCCCAAATAACATCCCCATAATCTATTTTCTAAGTAATTGGTAAAGCCAAACTGCAATTGATTAATTTGTTTACCCTCCCTCATGTAAAATTGATGGATCCTTGCTTTTCCACACTATCCTACCATCCCACCACATCCTCCACAGTCCCCACCTCCATACGAAGCTGTTCCAATAACACTGCAAAATCTTCCAATCCCTCTTCATCCCCCAGAACCATCATGTTCAGTTTTCAATAACTCTTATGCCTGCACACCAAAGCTGCCCACCTCACCTCCACCATTACTGCTGTATGATCAAAATAGCCCATTTCAATGGTCTTAAAAGACTCGACCATTACCCTCTGTGATAGATATATCCTGTCAAACCGTGCCGCATAGTCCCTCCATACAAAAGTGTGCGCCACCTCCCACAAACCTCCCCAAATGCATCCCATAAATGGATATCCCTAAAAAGGCCCCCTAAGACTGTAGAAAAATATCCCGACCCCCTGGGTTCCACATATGCCCTCTTGATAACACAATTCCAATGCCCCCCACAATCGCCATGGACGGTAACATGTGCAGGAAGTACACAAGCACTAAATCCGTCTTCACCTTCGCATCACTTTCAGTTGGGGCATATACACATATGAAGGCCACTCTCTCACTCATCCACCAACCTTCCACACGCATGACCCGCCCCCTTCCCCCTCACTCCTATGCAAAACAAATGGGCTTGCCTCCCTGAGCAACACCCCCCACTCCTCCTTTCAACCGATCAGCCGACAACACAAATGCCTGATATCCAGTCACCACTAATTCACGACCAAGCTTAAAATTATGTTCCTGCACAAACGTCACATCCATGTTATATCTGTTCAAAAACACTCTAACGCACTCACATTTCACACCATCACACAAACCATGTATATTTATAGTTACACACCTGAGGCTGGCTTACGGGGCAGAGGCCCTTTTTTTTGAGATTTTAAAACTGAAGTTGAAAAATTATGAAAATTAAAGTTTTCTTACCAAAAAATAGCGCAAAATTCTGGCAACATGTTGATGCAATCAGCTTGTTTCTATCATATTTCTAAGTATGTTTTTTTCGAAAATGTAATTTTTATGTTTTTGCTGTCATGAAGAAGACATGTTGGCAATTATTTTTTTTTTTTTTTTACTCCAAAAATTACTATTGTTATGATTGTGTCATTCTAAATGCTCAACATGGCAAGTTCTGTGAGGACTAAAGTGAAGAGCACAGAGTGGTTGCTGCTCAGTTGCCTCTGGGCTGCCAACAGTGGCAGGGGTTTCCAACACGCTCAGATTTGGCTCGCCATGTCCATAGAGTTTTATAGGAAAAAAAATGTGAATAAATCAGGAATAAGTTATTGACATTTGTTTTATTTTTTTTTTCAAAGAGTAATATTAGGAGTGTCATGATTTTTTCACACAATGTTGATGAATGATGGTTCTTTTAATCTTCAGAGGGGATTTGCAATATGTTTTACCATTTTGTTTTTGACTCTTATTCGCAAAAAAAAAAAAAAAAAAAAAAAAAATTATAATGCACTCTATTGACATTTCTCGCAAAAAAAACTTTGAAACTTAGATAATCTAACTCTATCTTTCATCTGATGTTGACTAGAACATTGTACATCTTACCGATTTTGTAGGCCAGGAAGGGCTTCATGATAAATACAAATTTGCAATATCTTGTAACTTTGCAACAAGAAGTTAATACAAACAAGTGTGTAGGGAAAAAACTGCTTTTTAAATCACAGGATAAAATTTCATTTGAAATTGGACCAAAAAAAACAAAAAAAAAAATTCCATCCCTGCCACCTCTCAACACTCTTCCCATTCCGACCAGTCCCCTGGGCACTACCTTTGCCACTCTCACCACACTCCTTCCCCCCTCCCCCCCACCACCTGCTGGTGTTGCCCTCCCTGAGGGTCACCTAGGTTCCTATGTCCCCATGTCTTCTTCCCTGGCCTTTGCGCCGACGTCAGAACATCTGAATCTGACGCCGCCGCTCTTTTCTATGTTACGACCTCCGCCTCCATGGCCCTGTCCTGATAGGCCGCACAATGTACTTCCACCTCCACCATCCTGTATTCCACTCCACGTTCCTCTGTGGCAGCTGCACAGGTCATCACAGGCACCACATGGTCTTCCCTTCTCTCACACAATACGTCCTCAGCCTCAACCCCAGTCACCTGCCCCTTGTGACCCTCTTCCTCGTTAGGCTGTAACATGACCTTCAACACCGTCGCCAGCTCCGCCTCTATAGCCTTCACCTCGACGCACACTTGCACCTCCTCACCCAATGTCGGTACTAGTGTTGGGGCTCCACGCCCTCCCCGGTTTCCACAGGTGTAACCTCTACCTGCTCACTCCACTTACGACAATGCCCTCCACCTTGACTTCGGTCTTCCTCAGACACCTCACCCCCATTAACAGACGCTCCTCCTCTTGCCCGCCCAGGAGCCCATTTCTGCTTTCCACTCTCTGCTGCCATATATTCATATGCTCCATACAGGTGGCACGTATGCCTTTGCCCAGAATATGCCACTATTACCTGTGTTTTAAACTCCTCAAGGTAGACATATGAGGGTATAGGATGTCGCAATGTCATTTTAAGAGTAAAAGTGCCTTCCGGAAATCCTGCGTAGGCCCCTGTCACGCACTTTCTAGGTTGGGCCATATGAATAGTCCAATATCTTTCGAAGAAACGTCGGATGTCCGCTTTGTCCTCTTCAAATGGCACATTGCAGAGCTTGACACGATACAACAGTCAACTTGACCCTCACTGCCAGTGTCACGTCAACACTGACATCTTGGAAACGATCCACCAACGACTCATACACTAGAGTGGTTAGCACTTTTACAGTCTATATGCACCATTCAGTGCTACTCCATATAATTCTTTGTCCCTTATTCCATACGCCTCACGTATAATCGCTGGTAGTAACACTTGGGCAGTAACACCGTGTTAACTCGATGGCACACACCTAGCGCCATGGGTAGCGAATGCTAGTGAGATTATAGGCAATGGGGTCGAAGATGTATGGGGTATTGTAGATGAATGGTTCAAAGAACCGACACGTTGTTAAATTAGACACATGTGCAACTCTTGGGTATCTTTAATGAGGAAACGTTTCGCCACACAGTGGCTTCATCAGTCCATACAAAGGATAAACAAGAACAGTAGGAGAATGAGGTAATCAGTCCCTCAACCTTGAGTCGATGTGGTCAGTCGATCAATAAGAGTTGCACATGTATTTAATTTATCAACGTGTCGGTTCTGTGAACCATTCATCTACAATCCTGTCAGACACTGCAACTTCTTGGGATCTTAATACTTGGGAATTCTTCGCTTGCCTAACCCTTGGGCACAACCTACTTCCACATTGAACAAATGTGACACCACCTACGACTGCTGCACCTCTCCTGTCATACGGTTTATAAGCTGCTTCTTCGCTCATATGCCGTATTCTGTTCAAGATTGCTGGACTGACCACATCGAATCAAGGCTGAGGGACTGATTACCTCATTTTCCTCCTGTTCTTCATGTTTATCCTTTGTATGGACTGATGAAGCCACTGTGTGGCGAAACGTTTCCTCAATAAAGATACCCAAGAGTTGCACATGTGTCAAATTTAACAATGTATGGGGTAGCTTTAAGAATGTAGTGTTAGAGTGTTCAGCAGAAGTTTAAGGTTACA
Organism: Cherax quadricarinatus; assembly: GCF_038502225.1. Classification (NCBI taxonomy): domain Eukaryota; kingdom Metazoa; phylum Arthropoda; class Malacostraca; order Decapoda; family Parastacidae; genus Cherax; species Cherax quadricarinatus. The sequence goes on along the minus strand of NC_091352.1, from coordinate 25,101,824 downwards.
GGAAATTGGGTGCAGGAGGGAAGAGGAGCGATTGGTGGAATGATGATGTAAAGAGAGTAGTAAAGCAGAGTTAACATATGACATATAACCCTTTCAAGTGAGAATTGTTGGATCTGAGAGGGACCTGACCTCTCAGTGGCTACATTCTCACTACTACTACTGCTACCCTGCACCTCTCCTTCCGACAGTATTTAAGTCTCCGCACTGTTGCTTGATCTTCAGATAGTTCCTGACTATGGAACTGAACTTCTCCAGGCTGAGGGACTGACAACCTCAAATTCTACGACTTCAAGGGTGATGGACTGATTACATCGTCTTCACATCTCTACTGTTCCTGCCTACTTTCTGTATTCGACTGAAGAAGCCTACTGTGTAGGCGAAACGTTTCGGAATAAAGTTGCCTAACTGTTGCCTATGTGTCTTACCTACTAATATATGAGAGGTTTTTACAAAGTAGAAGTGACGCTAAAAAGGAGTATATGGAGAGAAAAAGAGAGGTTAAGAGAGTGGTGAAGCAATGTAAAAAGAGAGCAAATGAGAGAGTGGGTGAGATGTTATCAACAAATTTTGTTAAAAATAAGAAAAAGTTTTGGAGTGAGATTAATAAGTTGAGGAAGCCTAGAGAACAAATGGATTTGTTAGTTAAAAATAAAAGAGGAGAGTTAGAGATATCGGGAAGATGGAGGAAATATTTTGAGGAATTGTTAAATGATGAAGATAGGGAAGCTGTGATTTCGTGTATAGGGCAAGGAGGAATAACATCTTGTAGGAGTGAGGAAGAGCCAGTTGTGTGTGGGGAAGTTCGTGAGGAAGTGAGTAGAATGAAAAGGGGTAAGGCAGCACGTGGGGATATAGTTTTGGAGTGATTGGTGCTTTTTTTTAATAAATAAATATAAGAGGGTAAGGTACCTAGGGATTGGCAGAGAGCATGCATAGTTTCTTTGTATAAAGGCAAAGGGGGCAAAATGAAGTGCAGAAATTATAGGGTAATAAATCTGTTGAGTATACCTGGTAATGCGTAAGGTAGAGTTATTATTGAAAGAAATAAGAGTAAGACGGAGAATAAGACTGCAGATGAACAAGGAGGCTATAGGTACGGGGGAGTGCAGACCAAGTTTTATGGTGAAACATATAGGTGATCAGTATTTAGATAAGAGTAAAGAGGTTTTCGTGGCATTTGTGGATTTGGAAAGGCGTATGATGTGGTGGATAGGAGGGACACTGTTCGCAGATGTTGCAAATGTAGGGAATATGAGGTAGGTTGCAGAGAACAGAGAATAACTTTTACAAGGATAGTGAGGCTCAGGTTAGAGTAGGAGAGAGGGTGATTATTTTCCAGTAAAAGTAGGCTTTAGACAGTGATGGTTGTTTAATATATTAATACACGGGGTTGTAAGAGAAGTGAATACTCAGGTGTTGGCAAGAGGGAGTTGTCACAGTTGCTATTTGCTGCTGACAGTGTACTTTTGGGAGATTCTGAAGAGAAGTTGCAGAGGCTGGTGGATGAGTTTGATACGGTATGTAAAAGAAGAAATTAAAAGTGAATATAGGAAAGAGTGAGGTTATGAGGATAATAAAAAAGAAAGGTAACGAAAGACTGGATATCAAACTGGAGGGTGAGAGTATGGAGGCAGTGAATGTATTCAGATATCTGGGAGTGGACTTGTCAGCAGATGGCTCTATGAGAGACAACGTGAATCATAGAAGTGATGAGGGGAAGAAGGTGAGTGGTGCACCGAGGAATCTGTGGAGACAACGTTATCCATGGAAGCTGAGAGGGAAATGTATGAACATAAGAACATAAGAACATAAGAAAGAAGGAACACTGCAACAGGCCTACTGACCCACGCGGAGCAGGTCCATGTCCCCCCTGGATTAGACCAATGACCCACCCAGTCTGGTCATCCCCACTCAAGGATGGAGCACTGTACTAGACCCAGCAGCAAAGCTAGTCAGGTCCAACTCACACCCACTCACACCCACTCATGTAATTATCTAACCTATTTTTAAAACTACACAATGTTGTAGCCTCAATAACTGAACTCGGGAGCTTGTTCCACTCATCCACAACTCTATTACCAAACCAGTGCTTTCCTATATCCTTCCTGAATCTGAATTTTTCCAACTTGAAACCATTGCTGCGAGTCCTGTCTTGGCTGGAAATTTTCAGCACCCTATTTACATCCCCTTTATTTATTCCTGTTTTCTATTTATACACCTCGATCATATCCCCTTTAATTCTATGCCTTTCGAGAGAGTGCAGATTCAGGGCCCTCAGTCTATCCTCATAGGGAAGATTTCTAATACATGGGATCATCTTTGTCATCCTCCTTTGTACGTTTTCCAGAACATTTATATCCATTCTGTAATACGGTGACCAGAACTGAGCAGCATAGTCTAAATGAGGCCTAACCAAGGATATATAGAGTTGAAGAACAACCTGAGGACTTCTATTATTTATACTTCTAGATATGAAGCCAAGAATTCTGTTAGCTTTATTGCGAACACTAATGCACTATTGTCTTGGTTTTAGATTGCTGCTAACCAGAACTCCTAAATCCATTTCGCAATCGGTAGTATTAAGATCTACATTATTTAGTTTATATGTGGCATGGTTATTTAACTGTCCAAAATTTAGAACTTTGCATTTGTCAATATTAAACTGCATCTGCCACTTCTCCGACCATTGCATCAGTCTATTCAAATCATCCTGGAGTGTTCTAATGTCCTCATTAGAATGAATTGGACGGCCTATTTTGGTGTCATCAGCAAATTTGCTTATGTCGCTATTTATTCCCTCATCTATGTCGTTTATGTAAATTGTGAACAACAACGGGCCCAACACTGACCCCTGAGGAACACCGCTTGAGACGTGCCCCATTCTGATTTCTCCCCATTTTTGCAAACTCTCTGCTGTCTATTTGCCAGCCATGCCTCTACCCAGGAAAAAATTTCTCCTCCTATTCCGTGTGCCCTAAGTTTCCTCAATAGCCTCTGATGTGGAACTCTATCGAAAGCCTTACTGAAGTCCATATACACAATATCATATTCATTACCATGATCTACCTCCTCAAACACCTTAGTGAAAAAAGTAAGTAAATTCGTAAGACAGGAACGCCCCTTTGTAAAACCGTGTTGAGAATCATTAATCAATCTGTGCCTGTCAAGATGGCTACGAATTGCTTCGGCAATTATTGATTTCATAAATTTTCCCACTACGGAGGTAAGGCTTATTGGTCTATAGTTCGAAGCCAAGGACCTGTCACCAGCCTTGTAAATAGGTATTACATTTGCCATTTTCCACTTATCAGGCACTATGCCAGTTTGTAGTGATATGTTAAAAAGATTAGCCAAAGGTATGCTAAGTTCCTCTTTACATTCCTTTAACACCCTTGCAAACAGTTCATCAGGACCTGGGGATTTGTTAGGTTTTAGTTTCTCTATTTGTCTGAGGACCATGTCACTAGTTACCGCAATCGTACATAGTTTATTATCATCCTGTTCTACGTAATTTATTATTTCAGGAATATTGCTAGTATTTTCCTGGGTGAAAACTGAGAGGAAGTAGGTATTTAGTATTTCACACATATCCTCGTCACTGTCAGTGATCTGACCAGAGTTACTCTTAAGTGGGCCAATCTTGTCCCTAATCTTACTTCTGTATACCTGAAAGAACCCTTTTGGGTTGTCTTTGAATCCATTGCAACCTTAGCCTCATAATCCTTTTTTGCTTTTCTCATTCTTTTTTTTCTCTCTTTAAATGAATATATTGATTTCTTAACTGCCCATCCCCTCTTTTGATACGCCTATATATGCCTCTCTTTTGACCAATGAGATGTTTTAATCTATTGTTCATCCATTTGGGATCATTTTTGTTAGATCTAATTTCCCTACTCGGAACAAAAGTTGTCTGGGCAGCTAGAACTATGCTCTGAAAAACGTCATATTGGCAACCAAGATCACCTACCTGACCCATAGTTAGGACATCCCAATTTAGCCCACCCAAGTAATTTTTCAGTCCCATGAAGTCGGTCAAGCGAAAATCTGGGACAGAGATTTGATTGCAGTTATCTGGGTAATTCCATGATATATTGAAACTAAGTGATTTGTGATTACTTTCTCCAAGCTCATCATTAACCTCAAGATTATTAATTAGTGAATCTTTGTTGGCAAGAACCAAGTCAAGCAGATTGTTTCCTCTAGTTGGTTCTGTCACAACCTGTTCTAAAAAGCAATCCTGAACTGTATCAAGAAAGTCACTAGACTCAAGATTTCCTGTCATATTGTTACAATCAATTTGTCTAAAGTTAAAATCTCCCATTATCACAACATTTTCGTTTATAGATGCCTTATGAATTTCGTCCCATAACAGCTTACTGCACTCCCTATCAAGGTTTGGGGGCCTATAAATCACACCCAAAATTAATTTGTCACGTCCCTCGAGAAACTGTAGCCAAACCGATTCTGTGTTCGATGTTTCTAATCTTATATCATGTCTAAGACAACAATTTAAATTTTCTCTGACAAACATCGCTACCCCACCACCCTGTTGACCCTATCAGTGTGGAATAGTTTATAACCCTGTATGTTTCATTCAGTTATAGTTATACCAACACTCTTATATGGGTGCGAAACATGGGTTGTGAATGTTGCACCAAGGAGAAGGATGGAGGCAGAGGAGATGTCGTGTCTGAGGGCAATGTGTGGTGTGAATATAATGCAGAGAATCCGTAGTTTTCAAATATGAAGGTGTGGAGGGTGGTGATGGTGGTGGCAGTGGTGATTTATGCATTGTGGGTGGTTGGGATGTTGACAGAGATGCTGGTGATTGTCCTACTGATTTTACATGTGCAGTTTATTGATGTTGCGGATGATCAACTTTGATAAAGAGGAAAATAATCTCAACATGACCCACCTGAGTATTTTATTAGAGAAATATTTCTGCGTCTGTGAGGTGATTGTTGCGTCTGTAAGGTGATTGTTGTGTCTGTAAGGTGATTGTTGCGTCTCTGAGGTGATTGTTGCGTCTGTGAGGTGACTGTTGCGTCTGTGAGGTGATTGTTGCGTCTCTGAGGTGATTGTTGCGTCTGTGAGGTGATTGTTGCGACTGTAAGGTGATTGTTGCGTCTGTAAGGTGATTGTTGCGTCTCTGAGGTGATTGTTGCGTCTGTGAGTGTGATTGGTGCGTCTTTGAGGTGAGTGGTGCATCTGTGAGGTGATTGTTGCATCTGTTAGGTGATTGTTGCTTCTGTGAGATGATTGTTACGTCTGTGAGGTGATTTTTGCGTCTGAGGTGAGTGGTGCATCTGTGAGGTGATTGTTGCGTGTGTGAAGTGATTGTTGCGTGTGTGAGGTGATTGTTGTATCTGTGAAGCGACTATTGCGTCCATGAGTGTGATTGTTGCATCTGTGAGGTGACTGTTGTGTGTGTGAGTTGATTGTTGCGTCTATGAGGTGATTGTTACGTCTGTGAGTGTGATATTAGCGGTGGTCTGAATATAAAGGAAACTGACTGTACAAGGACAATTAAACAGAGGAAGAACAGCATATAAACAAGAAAACATATAAATATTTGTGCTTTAGGAAAAGAGTAGAGTGTTAGAGGAAGCATGGTAAAGGTTGGTTGCTTCCCCTCCCGGTAGCTGTCAGACACAACCCTCAGTTTAATTACAACTTGCAGGTAGAGCAGCCCACTTCCAAGTAATTAATTATTTTCTCTCTCAACTCTAAGTGAATGGATACTGTTTGTTGAAAACATTGTGATATACTGTTAACGGGAAGACCTTTGTTCCTCCACAACCACTTACACCACCTCTACCACCACTAACACCACCTCTACCACCACAACCACTACCACTAACACTACCTCTACCACCACAACCACTACCACTAACACTACCTCTACCACCACAATCACTACCACTAACACTACCTCTACCACCACAATTACTACCAATAACACCACCTCTACCACCACAACAATTACCACTAACACTACCTCTACCACCACAACCATTACCACTAACACTACCTCTACCACCACAACCATTACCACTAACACTACCTCTACCACCACAATCACTACCACTAACACTACCTCTACCACCACAACGACTACCACTAACACCACCTCTACCACCACAACAATTACCACTAACACTACCTCTACCACCACAACCATAACCACTAACACTACCTCTACCACCACAACCATTACCACTAACACTACCTCTACCACCACAATCATTACCACTAACACTACCTCTACCACCATAACCACTACCACTAACACTACCTCTACCACCATAACCACTACCACTAACACTACCTCTTCCACCATAACCACTACCACTAACACCACCTCTATCACCATAACAACCACTAACACAACCTCTACCACCACAACAACCACTATCATCACCAGACTACTACCGACAACAGCTGCAGCAGTGGGACCACTACCACTATCACCACCACCATCAATATCTCTCTAACGACAACACCACATCTCTACCTACAGCACATCTCTACATACAGCACATCTCTACCTACAGCAGTACCAGAACTGTCTAACCACTGAGGCTAACATGAACACCAGTACAGCTTCTTCCACCGCAAACACCACTGTCATCACCGGATTACTACCACCAAAAGCATCTGCTGCTCCAACACTAACACCACCACAATCATCACCACCAACTCTACAGCCACCACCACATTAGCACTACCAGTAGCACCGCCACGTTACTACTAACAGCAGCACCGACACATTACCACTACCAGTAGCACCACCACATTACCACTACCAGTAGCACCACCACATTACAACTACCAGTATCACCGACACATTACCACAACCTAGCACCGCCACATTACTATTATCAGTAGCACCACCACATTACTACTACCAGTAGCAGCGCCACATTACCAATACCAGTAGCACCACTACACACGACCACTATCAGAAGAACCACCACATTACCACTATCAGTAGCACCACCGAATTACCACTACCAGTAGCACCACCACATTACCACTACCAGTAGCATCACCACATTACCACTACTAGTAGCACAACCACATTATCGCTACCATTAGCACCACCACATTACCACTACCAGTGTCACCACCACATTATCGCTACCAGCAGCACCACCACATTATCACTTCCAGTAGCACCGACACATTACAACTTCCAGTAGTACCGACACATTATCACTACCAATAGCACCGCCACATTACTATTATCAGTAGCACCACCACATTACTACTACCAGTAGCACTGCCACATTACCACTACCAGTAGCACCACCACATTACCACTACTACTAACACCACCACATTATCACTACCAGTAGCACCACAACATTACCACTTCCAGTAGCACCACCACATTACCACTACCAGTAGCAACACAACAATTCCACTACCAGTAGCACCACCACATTACCACTACCAGTAGCACCGCCACATTACCACTGCCAGTAGCACCCCCAAATTACCACTACCAGTAGCATCGCCACATTCCCACTACCAGTAGCACCGCCACATTACGTCTACCAGTAGCACCACCACATTACCACTACCAGTAGTACCACCACATTACGACTACCAGAAGCACCACCACATTACCTCTACCATTAGCACCACCACATTACCACTACCAGTAGCACCACCACATTACCACTACCAGTAGCACCACAACATTACCACAATCAGTAGCACCACCACATTACCCCTACCAGTAACACCACAACATTACCACTATCAGTAGCACCACCACATTACCACTACCAGTAGCACCACAGCATTACCACAATCAGTAGCGCCACCACATTACCCCTACCAGTAGCACCACCACATTATCTCTACCAGTAGCACCACCACATTACCACTACTAGTAGCACCACCATATTACCACTATCAGTAGCACCATCACATTACCACTACCAGTAGCACCACCACATTAGCACTACCAGTAGCACCACCACATTACCACTATCAGTAGCACCACCACATTAGCACTACCAGTAGCACCACCACATTACCACTACCACTAGCACCACCACATTACCACTACCAGTAGCACCGCCACATTACCACTACCAGTAACACCACCATGTTACCGCTATCATTTGCACCACCACATTACCACTACCAGTAGCACCACCACATTACCACTACCAGTAGCACCACAACATTACCACTACCAGTAGCACCGCCACATTACCACTACCAGTAACACCACCATGTTACCGCTATCATTTGCACCACCACATTACCACTACCAGTAGCACCACCACATTACCACTACCAGTGGCACCACTACATTACCACTACCAGTAGCACCACAACATTACCACTACCAGTAGCACCGCCACATTACCACTACCAGTAGCACCACCACATTACCACTACCAGTAGCACCACCACATTACCACTACCAGTAGCATCACCTCATTACCACTAACTGTAGCACCACCAAATTACCAAAATCAGTAACCCCATCACAATACCACTATCAGTAGCATCACCACATTACCACTATCAGTAGCACCACCACATTGCCACTATCCGTAACACCACCACGTTACCACTATCAGTAGCACCACCACATTACCACTACCAGTAGCACCACTACATTACCACTATCAGTAGCACCACCACATTACCACTATTATTAGCACCACCACATTACCTCTATCAGTAGCACCACCACATTACCTCTATCAGTAGCACCACCACATTACCACTGACAGTTACACCACCACATTATCACTCTCTGTAGCACCACCACATTGCCACTCTCAGTAACACCACCAAATGACCAATATCAGTTGCAACACCACATTAACACTATCAGTAGCACCACCACATTACCACTATCAGTAGCACCACCACATTACCACTATCAGTAGCACCACCACATTACCACTATCAGTAGCACCACCACATTACCACTATCAGTAGCACCGCCACATTACCACTATCAGTAGCACTAGCACATTACCACTATCAGTAGCACCACCACATTACCACTATCAGTAGCACCACCACATTACCACTATCAGTAGCACCGCCACATTACCACTATCAGTAGCACCACCACATTACCACTATCAGTAGCACCACCACATTACCGCTATCAGTAGCACCGCCACATTACCACTATCAGTAGCACCACCACATTACCACTATCAGTAGCACCACCACATTACCACTATCAGTAGCACTAGCACATTACCACTATCAGTAGCACCACCACATTACTACTATCAGTAGCACCACCACATTACCACTATCAGTAGCACTAGCACATTACCACTATCAGTAGCACCGCCACATTACCACTATCAGTAGCACTAGCACATTTCCACTATCAGTAGCACCGCCACATTACCACTATCAGTAGCACCGCCACATTACCACTATCAGTAGCACTAGCACATTACCACTATCAGTAGCACCGCCACATTACCACTATCAGTAGCACCGCCACATTACCACTATCAGTAGCACTAGCACATTACCACTATCAGTAGCACCGCCACATTACCGCTATCAGTAGCACCGCCACATTACCACTATCAGTAGCACTAGCACATTACCACTATCAGTAGCACCGCCACATTACCACTATCAGTAGCACCGCCACATTACCACTATCAGTAGCACTAGCACATTACCACTATCAGTAGCACCGCCACATTACCACTATCAGTAGCACCGCCACATTACCACTATCAGTAGCACCGCCACATTACCACTATCAGTAGCACCGCCACATTACCACTATCAGTAGCACCGCCACATTACCTCTATCAGTAGCACCGCCACATTACCACTATCAGTAGCACCGCCACATTACCACTATCAGTAGCACCACCACATTACCACTATCAGTAGCACCGCCACATTACCACTATCAGTAGCACCACCACATTACCACTATCAGTAGCACCGCCACATTACCACTATCAGTAGCACCGCCACATTACCACTATCAGTAGCACCACCACATTACCACTATCAGTAGCACCACCACATTACCACTATCAGTAGCACCGCCACGTTACCACTATCAGTAGCACCGCCACATTACCACTACCAGTAGCACCATCGATGAACCTTCAAACAGATTAGGTCTCCGAAAGAAGCTGTGAGAGTCACTGTTCTGACTGTGTGTTACTGATGTCATGAGGTTGTTGATGTCCACTTCTGGTTGTATGTTGCAAGCGATGTTCACTGTATCATTCTCGTGTTGGTATCTGATTCATTTCCTTCTGTCAAGGCTGAGGGACTGAACACCAGATTACGTGTCCGTTTCTTTCACCGTTTCCTTTATGTATTTTTTTGTTTTGGATTGAAAAAAGCCCCTGGTTGGTGAAACATTTCATCAGTAATGATACCCATGTGCAGCACATGTGTTATATTCGTCAGTGTCCCATAGTTCAATTGCGACACCAGTTGAGCCTGTTCACCTAGCAGTAAATAGGTACTGGGGTGTTAGCCGCCTGGTGTTGGTCGCATCCTGGGGACAGGACTTGCCTGATTTGCCCGAAATGCTCTATAACAGGGGGTTTTCTGTACAGTAGTATGTCAGCTAGACCTGTATACCTTCTACATGTACTTGTAGAAATAGATCATCGTCATCATCAGCATCATTCCATACTCTAGTTTCTGGTCTTCTCTCCCCATCCATATTTACATAACCTTGTCTTGCGTTGAACTTCTAAACAGGGTCATTATAACGGATACTTTTGATTGGTTTAATAACAACTTGGACAAATACAATAACTGGAATGAATGGGGTCGTCATTTGCCCTTTCAAACAACATTAAACAATGTCAGTAGGGCCCATTTGGAAGGGCCTACCTAGACGACTTACATTATTACCCACAAGTATTATTATTATTTGTGTTCGGCGTGAGGACCTAGGGAATAAAAAATGAATAAAAAGAGTCACAGAAGAAATTGGCTGTAGTGGGCACAGTGCCGCCGAACTTGACCTATTGTAACCTAGCTTATATTCATCAACTTATTCTGTGATTCTGTTGCCTATGACTTTTTCTGTGACTTTTTTTTTTTAACCTGTCACTTGCTTAGCCAATCCAAGAAAAAAAAAGGTCAATGTTTGTTTAGTGGTTGGTAGCAGTGATAGCTTCAGACACTTGCTGACGTTGGTATAGGGATGGCAACTTTGCTATGGCGCCGTGTATTTTCGAAGAGATTTTGTGTCATTGTGGGCCATTTGGTGAGACAGCTCTTATTTCAGTGCCCGCTTTTCCAAACAAGATTCGTGATACGTACGAAGAACTCTTTCAGGCTGTAGTTGATAAGTGTGCGTACCTGAACGTTGATATCAACCTGCAAACCGTGGTGACTGAAACTGGTGTACTGAGAGGAGTTCTTGCAGTGGTTGTCAGCCACGTGGAGAACAGTCGTACGCAGCATAATAACAATTGTGGGTTTCATTTGTTTTGAGCAATGATAATCTAATTTTTTTTTGTCTCTAGAAGACATCGATGAAGGTCTGAGATACCTCATAACTGTCAGTCCACAAGATCCACCTGAAGCCGAGGAGTTGGTCATCTATTTTGATGGTATTTACGTTAGTGGCTCCTTACGCCTGATTCAGCAACCAGCTGCCATGCCTCAGCTATGGAGTGTGTATGGCGCCGCCATGAACAACAATGCTGGTACCAACATCATCTGTGATGGTGGAATAATAAATTCCTCAACCTCGCCAGTCAGAGGTATGACAGTGAATGGTTTCAGCGTGAAGAAGCGAATGTGAGCACCATTATCCAGCAGGATGCTGTTGGCATGGACTGCCAACAGCATCCTGCTGTGAGGTGGGATGCTAACACCATCCTGCTGGATAATTGTGCTCGGTCTCTTCTTCACGCTCAGGTTAGGTTTAGGTAAGATTTGTCAGGAAACAGCACAAGTGTTTCCTGTCGCGGGACTTCGTCATATGATGACCCGTCGCTGGAGCTTTTGGCCATCTGACCGAGGCCTTCCACTGGCTTACCCCTCTAGCCCATTAAAAATTATGGTTCTTCATACTGAAGCCATTCACTGACACACCAGTGACTGTCTAGATTGAAGAACGTATCCCACCCTTCATAGATATTGTTGGTACCAGCACTGTTATGTTCAAAATGGTATAAAATACCGACACGTTGATGACTAAGACACATGTGCAACATTTGGTATCTTTATTGTTGAAATGTTTCGCCCACACAGTGGGCTTCTTCAGTTAGATACAGAGGCAGCAGGTGTAGTAGTGAAAAGAAGATGTAATGTTTCCATAAACCTTACACGTTAAGAGACAATACAATAAGTGTCAGGGGCCCAAGACTGTTCAACTGCCTCCCAGCATACATAAGGGGATTACCAACAGACCCCTGGCAGTCTTTAAGCAGGCACTGGACAAGCGCCTAAAGTCGGTACCTGACCGGCCGGGCTGTGGCTCGTACGTTGGATTGCGTGCAGCCAGCAGTGGATCAGGCTCTGATCGACCATGAGGCCTGGTCACAGACCGGGCCGCGGGGGCGTTGACCCCCGGAACTCTCTCCGGGTAAACCACATTACCACTGACTGTCCCACAGGTACTCTAAACGTACTGACTGTCCCCCAGGTACTCTGAATGTACTCACTGCCTCCCAGGTACTCTAAATGTACTAACTGTTCCACAGGTACTCTGAATGCACTAACTGTCCCACAGGTACTCTAAATGTACTGACTGTCGAACAGGTGCTCTAAAAGTACTGACTGTCCCACAGGTACTCTGAATGTACTGACTGCCCCACAGGTACACTGAATGTACTGACTGTCCCACAGGTACCCTGAATGTACTGACTGTCCCACAGGTACCCTGAATGTACTGACTGTCCCACAGGTACTCTGAATGTACTGACTGTCCCACAGGTACCCTTAATGTACTGACTGTCCAACAGGTATTCCGAATGTACTGACTGTCCCACAGGTACTCTGAATGTACTGACTGTCCCACAGGTACTCTGAATGTACTGATTGCCCCACAGGTACTGTGAATGTACTGACTGTCCCACAGGTACCCTGAATGTACTGACTGCCCCACAGATACTGTGAATGTACTGACTGTCCCACAGGTACTCTGAATGTACTCACTGTCCCACAGGTGCTCTAAATGTACTCACTGTCCCACAGGTACTCTGAATGTACTGACTGTCCCGCAGGTGCTCTAAATGTACTGACTGTCCCACAGGTACTCTGAATGTACTGACTGCCCCACAGGTACTCTGAATGAACTGACTGTCCCACAGGTACCCTGAATGTACTGACTGTCCCACAGGTACTCTGAATGTACTGACTATCCCACAGGTACTCTGAATGTACTGACTGTCCCACAGGTACTCTGAATGTACTGACTGTCGCACAGGTACTCTGAATGTACTGACTGTCCCACAGGTACCCTGAATGTACTGACTGTCCCACAGGTACTCTGAATGTACTGACTGTCCCACAGGTACTCTGAATGTACTGACTGTCGCACAGGTACTCTGAATGTACTGACTGTCCCACAGGTACTCTGAATGTACTGACTGTCCCACAGGTACTCTGAATGTACTGACTGTCCCACAGGTACTCTGAATGTTCTGACTGTCCCACAGGTACTAGGAATGTACTGACTGTCCCACAGGTACTCTGAATGTACTGACTGCCCCACAGGTACTCTGAATGTACTGACTGTCCCGCAGGTACTCTGAATGTACTGACTGTCCCACAGGTACTCTGAATGTACTGACTGTCCCACAGGTACTGTGAATGTACTAACTGTCCCACAGGTACTCTGATTGTACTAACTGTCCCACAGGTACTCTGAATGTACTAACTGTCCCACAGGTACTCTGAATGTACTAACTGTCCCACAGGTACTGTGAATGTACTGACTGTCCCACAGGTACTGTGAATGCACTAACTGTCCCACAGGTACTCTGAATGTACTGACTGTCCCACAGGTACTCTGAATGTACTGACTGTCCCACAGGTACTCTGAATGTACTGACTGTCCCACAGGTACTCTGAATGTACTGACTGTCCCACAGGTACTCTGAATGTACTGACTGTCCCACAGGTGCTGTGAATGTACTAACTGTCCCACAGGTACTCTGAACGTACTGTCCCACAGGTACTCTGAATGTACTGACTGTCCCACAGGCACTCTGAATGTACTAACTGTCCCACAGGTACTCTGAATGTACTGACTGTCCCACAGGTACTCTGAATGTACTGACTGTCCCATAGGTACTGTGAATGTACTGACTGTCCCACAGGTACTCTGAATGTACTGACTGTCCCACAGGTACTCTGAATGTACTGACTGTCCCACAGGCACTCTGAATGTACTAACTGTCCCACAGGTACTGTGAATGTACTGACTGTCCCACAGGTACTCTGAATGTACTGACTGTCCCACAGGTACTCTTAATGCACTGACTGTCCCACAGGTACTCTGAATGTACTAACTCTGACACAGGTACTCTGAATGTACTAACTGTCCCACAGGTACTCTGAATGTACTAACTGTCCCACAGGTACTGTGAATGTACTGACTGTCCCACAGGTACTGTGAATGTACTGACTGTCCCACAGGTACTGTGAATGTACTGACTGTCCCACAGGTACTGTGAATGTACTGACTGTCTCACAGGTACTGTGAATGTACTGACTGTCCCACAGGTACTGTGAATGTACTGACTGTCCCACAGGTACTGTGAATGTACTGACTGTCCCACAGGTACTGTGAATGTACTGACTGTCCCACAGGTACCGTGAATGTACTGACTGTCCCACAGGTACTGTGAATGTACTGACTGTTCCACAGGTACTGTGAATGTACTAACTGTCCCACAGATACTCTGAAGGTACTGACTGTCCCACAGGTACTGTGAAGGTACTGACTGTCCCACAGGTACTGTGAAGGTACTGACTGTCCCACAGGTACTGTGAAGGTACTGAATGTCCCACAGGTACTGTGAAGGTTCTGACTGTCCCACAGGTACTGTGAAGGTACTGACTGTCCCACAGGTACTCTGAAGGTACTGACTGTCCCACAGGTACTGTGAAGGTACCGACTGTCCCACAGGTACTCTGAAGGTACTGACTGTCCCACAGGTACTCTGAAGGTACTGACTGTCCCACAGGTACTGTGAAGGTACTGACTGTTCCGCAGGTACTGTGAATGTACTAACTGTCCCACAGGTACTGTGAATGTACTGACTGTCCCACAGGTACTGTGAATGTACTGACTGTCCCACAGGTCCTGTGAATGTACTGACTGTCCCACAGGTACTGTGAATGTACTGACTGTCCCACAGGTACTGTGAATGTACTGACTGTCCCACAGGTACTGTGAATGTACTGACTGTCCCACAGGTCCTGTGAATGTACTGACTGTCCCACAGGTACTGTGAATGTACTGACTGTCCCACAGGTACTGTGAATGTACTGACTGTCCCACAGGTACTGTGAATGTACTGACTGTCCCACAGGTACTGTGAAATACTGACTGTCCCACAGGTCCTGTGAATGTACTGACTGTCCCACAGGTGCTGTGAAATACTGACTGTCCCACAGGTGCACTGAAATACTGACTGTCCCACAGGTACTGTAAAGGTACTAACTGTCCCACAGGTGCAGGAAACACCGTGTAGTCTTTCTAATAAATTAATTACTTTTGATTCACATAGATTTTTGATTATCTGAAGACACAGTGTAGGTGTTGCCATTGTTTTGTTGAAATCAATGAAAAACAAGATTGCTGAATCATTATGTTTATCCACAGTATCAAAAAGTCCATAAAATCACAATTGTAATCTGTTACTTTTTCTAATTTATATTTTCTCAGCATTTTTATTGGTGTGTGAAGAAAGGAATTCTTGTTTCTGCGAGCAGTTAATTCCTATGGTACATTGTTCCCTGAATAAATTCTTGTTTCTGCGAGCAGTTAATTCCTATGGTACATTGTTCCCTGAATAAATTCTTGTTTCTGCGAGCAGTTAATTCCTATGGTACATTGTTCCCTGAATAAATTCTTGTTTCTGCGAGCAGTTAATTCCTATGGTACATTGTTCCCTGAATAAATTCTTGTTTCTGCGAGCAGTTAATTCCTATGGTACATTGTTCCCTGAATAAATTCTTGTTTCTGCGAGCAGTTAATTCCTATGGTACATTGTTCCCTGAATAAATTCTTGTTTCTGCGAGCAGTTAATTCCTATGGTACATTGTTCCCTGAATAAATTAAAATCGTGCGCAGTATCGTCGAGGTAAAATTGAGTCACTCGATGACGTTCCAGGTTATTGATCTTTTGGAACCCTCTGTACCATCGGTACTGAGTAAAGCCTAAATTACTTCCTTCCAGCTAACTGCTTGCGTGAAGAGTTCCAGCAAGTCATGTAACAGCGATGATGTGCCCGAACCTTATCCTGATTTCTAATCTTCACATAATTGTAATGGAAAGTGTAACTTTCATCTGCACTTTCAACCTAACAATTGAAAGTGCAACTTACCCTGAAAAAGGAAAACGTACACTCCATTTATGATAAAATTAATCTGATAAATCCCCCATAAATCAAACCAAACCATAAATCATCTCCCATGTAACGTAGCTGAAAAGCTGGTATATACCTTGGTAATAAATACCGACAGGATAGTTTAGAAAAACACGTAAGCAAATAAACCATACCACGGGTGGGGATAGAACCCGCGATCAGAGAGTCTCAAAACTCCAGACCGTAGCGTTAGCCACTGGACCAGCTAGCCACAATAAGATTCGTCCAACTAGGTATATTTCTACACCATAGGAAGGTTAGCACAGGCACCACTGTGACCACAAAAGCAAGTTTTTACAGACGAATCTCCAGCTAGCGTGGCCGTGACGAACTCTAGCTCAAGTCCCCTCAAAGCCGTTAACATGAGCTAGAGTTCGTCACGGCCACGCTAGCTGGAGATTCCTCTGTAAAAACTTGCATTTGTGGTC
The DNA here is from genome assembly GCF_038502225.1 of Cherax quadricarinatus. NCBI lineage: Eukaryota > Metazoa > Arthropoda > Malacostraca > Decapoda > Parastacidae > Cherax > Cherax quadricarinatus. The sequence goes on along the minus strand of NC_091352.1, from coordinate 25,084,797 downwards.
ACAGTGGTGCCTGTGCTAACCTTCCTATGGTGTAGAAATATACCTAGTTGGATGAATCTTATTGTGGCTAGCTGGTCTAGTGGCTAACGCGACGGTCTGGAGTTTTGAGACTATCTGACCGCGGGTTCTATCCCCTGCAATCGTGTCATTACGATTTCGTGAGTCACGTAAACAAACACTAGAACATATTAGAAAATATATCGGTCTGTTACCTTTATCACTTTTAATATACAAAGGTTGGAAGACAGTATATATAAGCGGAGAGTGAGGTGTGAGTGACTCATGGTGACCTGAACAATGTCATGTTGGGATGTAGACTGGTAGACGATGATGTGACTCCTGTGTTGCTGGGTAGGTGGTGTTGTGCCAGGTTAAGTATCATGTATGCTAATGTTTTAGAAATTTTGTGGTTTCCAGTGTTACATTTTATTGTGTCGGTGACGGCGATTAGTGAGGCTTCTAGACACCGTCGGCGTCTGAGGTCTGGTTCGGTGAGAACGGGTTGTGCCTCATCCCAGTTCTCGCCGGGCACTTGCTAAGAGTAACATCAATGTTTCCACCATAAACACATCATCTGTCAAAGACCTCACTACGAAACGCAGCCCCACACCTCTAACTTCCACAGTAGGTGTCCACACTATACCCTGTGGGTTCTGTCCCATGAAATATGTAGGCGATACAGGCAGAGGTCTTGCAGTCTGCCTGAAAGGGCGTCGAAGCGCCAATAACAGAGACGATTTAGGTACGCCTGTTTCCTCCACAGAGACTCCACGGGGCATTTGATGAACTGGAATGAGGCACAACTCGTTCTCACAGAACAAGCCCTTAAACGCCGACGGTGCCTAGAAGCCTCACTAATCGCCGTCACCAACACAATGGAACGTAACACTGGAAACCACAAAATTTCCGGAACATCAGCATACATGATACTCAGCCAGGCACAACACCACCAACCAAGCAACACAGGAGTCACATGATCTCAACATCTACCCGTCCTCATCCCAACATGACATTCTTCAGGTCACCATGCGTCACTCACACCTCACTCTCCGCCTATATATACTATCTATCAACCTCTGTATGTTACAAGTGATCAAGCTCCCAGGATCAATACGTTTACTAATATGTCCTAGTGTTTGCTGACGTGTTTTTCTAAACCGGTTGAAAAGCTGTTGAGGTAAGAGTGTCGGTGCATTTGTATTCGCTGTACATTTAGAAAAAAAACCGGAGTTCAGATTTGAATTCAGTGTCGTAGAAATAGTTAACTGACAACTATTGCTCAGAGATTTGTTAACCAATGCTATGAAGTTTGTTAACCAATGTTATGGAGTTTGTTAACCAATATTATGGACTCTGGATTACCATCAGTGAGATGTTCTGATTAATGGTAAAGACTGACTACTTGTTACGGAAATTTAAAATGGTTTATTTTGGCCTTTTATTAGTCATTTCATTGGATTTTTAAAATGATTGTTAGGTGAATCTTAGAATCTCTGAGTGTCAGTATCAGACAATAATCTTAGGGTCTCTGAGTGTCAGTATCAGACAATAATCTTAGAGTCTCTGAGTGTCAGTATCAGACAATAATCTTAGGGTCTCTGAGTGTCAGTATCAGACAATAATCTTAGAGTCTCTGAGTGTCAGTATCAGACAATAATCTTAGGATCTCTGAGTGTTAGTATCAGACAATAATCTTAGGGCCTCTGAGTGTCGGTATCAGACAATAATCTTAGGGCCTCTGAGTGTCGGTATCAGACAATAATCTTAGGGCCTCTGAATGTCAGTATCAGACAATCTTAGGGCCACTGAGTGTCAGTATCAGACAATAATCTTAGTGCCTCTGAGTGTCAGTATCAGACAATAATCTTAGTGCCTCTGAGTGTCAGTATCAGACAATAATCTTAGTGCCTCTGAGTGTCAGTATCAGACAATAATCTTAGTGCCTCTGAGTGTCAGTATCAGACAATAATCTTAGTGCCTCTGAGTGTCAGTATCAGACAATAATCTTAGTGCCTCTGAGTGTCAGTATCAGACAATAATCTTAGGGCCTCTGAGTGTCAGTATCAGACAATAATCTTAGTGCCTCTGAGTGTCAGTATCAGACAATAATCTTAGTGCCTCTGAGTGTCAGTTTCAGACAATAATCTTAGTGCCTCTGAGTGTCAGTATCAGACAATAATCTTAGTGCCTCTGAGTGTCAGTATCAGACAATAATCTTAGTGCCTCTGAGTGTCAGTATCAGACAATAATCTTAGGGCCTCTGAGTGTCAGTATCAGACAATAATCTTAGTGCCTCTGAGTGTCAGTATCAGACAATAATCTTAGTGCCTCTGAGTGTCAGTATCAGACAATAATCTTAGTGCCTCTGAGTGTCAGTATCAGACAATAATCTTAGTGCCTCTGAGTGTCAATATCAGACAATCTTAGGGCCTCTGAGTGTCAGTATCAGACAATAATCTTAGTGCCTCTGAGTGTCAGTATCAGACAATAATCTTAGTGCCTCTGAGTGTCAGTATCAGACAATAATCTTAGTGCCTCTGAGTGTCGGTATCATACAATAATCTTAGTGCCTCTGAGTGTCAGTATCAGACAATAATCTTAGTGCCTCTGAGTGTAAGTATCAGACAATAATCTTAGTGCCTCTGAGTGTCAGTTTCAGACAATAATCTTAGTGCCTCTGAGTGTCAGTATCAGACAATAATCTTAGGGCCTCTGAGTGTCAGTATCAGACAATAATCTTAGTGCCTCTGAGTGTAAGTATCAGACAATAATCTTAGTGCCTCTGAGTGTCAGTTTCAGACAATAATCTTAGTGCCTCTGAGTGTCAGTATCAGACAATAATCTTAGTGCCACTGAGTGTCAGTATCAGACAATAATCTTAGCGCCTCTGAATGTCAGTATCAGACAATACCCTTAGTGCCTCTGAGTGTCAGTATCAGACAATAATCTTAGTGCCTCTGAGTGTCAGTTTCAGACAATAATCTTAGTGCCTCTGAGTGTCAGTATCAGACAATAATCTTAGTGCCACTGAGTGTCAGTATCAGACAATAATCTTAGTGCCTCTGAGTGTCAGTATCAGACAATAATCTTAGTGCCTCTGAGTGTCGGTATCAGACAATAATCTTAGTGCCTCTGAGTGTCAGTATCAGACAATAATCTTAGTGCCTCTGAGTGTCAGTATCAGACAATAATCTTAGTGCCACTGAGTGTCAGTATCAGACAATAATCTTAGCGCCTCTGAATGTCAGTATCAGACAATACCCTTAGTGCCTCTGAGTGTCAGTATCAGACAATAATCTTAGTGCCTCTGAGTGTCAGTTTCAGACAATAATCTTAGTGCCTCTGAGTGTCAGTATCAGACAATAATCTTAGTGCCTCTGAGTGTCAGTATCAGACAATAATCTTAGTGCCTCTGAGTGTCAGTATCAGACAATAATCTTAGTGCCTCTGAGTGTCAGTATCAGACAATAATCTTAGTGCCTCTGAGTGTCAGTATCAGACAATAATCTTAGTGCCTCTGAGTGTCAGTATCAGACAATAATCTTAGTGCCTCTGAGTGTCAGTATCAGACAATAATCTTAGTGCCTCTGAGTGTCAGTATCAGACAATAATCTTAGTGCCTCTGAGTGTCAGTATCAGACAATAAAACATTTATTTATAATTACCACTGCATTATTTTGTCTAAATAAGAAATATGTTAATTTTCACAGGTTCTTAACATTGTCATCATTTACATTAAATATTTTAAGAGCAACTTGCAATATTGTCCTTCATCTTGCAACAGTAAACATCGACCTTAAATGTTTTTATAAAGTTGATAAAAAATGTTCCACTTATCAAAGTTGAAAAAAATAACTTGCAATCTGCTCATTATTTACATTATTTACAATATTTACATTATTTACATTATTTACAATATTTACAATATTTACATTATTTACATTATTTACATTATTTACAATATTTATAATATTTACATTATTTACAATATTTACATTATTTACATTATTTACATTATTTACTTTATTTACAATATTTACATTATTTACATTATTTACATTATTTACATTATTTACATTATTTACAATATTTACAATATTTATAATATTTACATTATTTACAATATTTACATTATTTACATTATTTACATTATTTACATTATTTACATTACTTACAATATTTACATTATTTACATTATTTACAATATTTATAATATTTACATTATTTACAATATTTACATTATTTACATTATTTACATTATTTACTTTATTTACAATATTTACATTATTTACATTATTTACATTATTTACATTATTTACATTATTTACAATATTTACAATATTTATAATATTTACATTATTTACAATATTTACATTATTTACATTATTTACATTATTTACATTACTTACAATATTTACATTATTTACATTATTTACAATATTTATAATATTTACATTATTTACAATATTTACATTATTTACATTATTTACAATATTTATAATATTTACATTATTTACAATATTTACATTATTTACATTATTTACATTATTTACAATATTTACATTATTTACATTATTTACATTATTTACATTATTTACATTATTTACATTATTTACAATATTTACATTATTTACATTATTTACATTATTTACAATATTTACATTATTTACATTATTTACATTATTTACATTATTTACATTATTTACATTATTTACATTATTTAGATTATTTACATTATTTACATTATTTACATTATTTACAATATTTACATTATTTACATTATTTACATTATTTACATTATTTAGATTATTTACATTATTTACAATATTTATAATATTTACATTATTTACAATATTTACATTATTTACATTATTTACAATATTTATAATATTTACATTATTTACAATATTTACATTATTTACATTATTTACATTATTTACAATATTTACATTATTTACATTATTTACATTATTTACATTATTTACATTATTTACATTATTTAGATTATTTACATTATTTACATTATTTACATTATTTACAATATTTACATTATTTACATTATTTACATTATTTACATTATTTAGATTATTTACATTATTTACAATATTTACATTATTTACATTATTTACATTATTTACAATATTTACATTATTTACATTATTTACATTATTTACATTATTTACATTATTTACATTATTTACATTATTTACATTATATACATTATTTACAGCTACTAAACATAGACCGATACTTAGAACAACAGTTTTGTAGACGAATGGTTCAGAGAACCGACAAGTTGATAAATTAGACACATGTGCGTCATGTGTCTAATTTATGTACACAGTGGCTTCTTCAGTCCATACAAAGGAGAACCCTGAAGAACAGGAGGAACTTGAGGGACTGATTACCTCAAACTCCTCCTGTTCTTCACCATTCTCCTACATATGGACTGATGAAGTCACTGTGTGGCGAAACGTTCCCTCATTAAAGATACCCAACTGCTACACATGTGTCTAATTTATCAGAACAACAGCATAATTATGTAATCCTGTATTTAACAAGTTCATTACGAAATTATTATTAGCATCCCTTGTCCAGTCATTATAATTAGTTAAGTTTCCTAACATGTAGTTCATTGTGAGATTAAGACACATGTGCAACATCTGGGTATCTTTATTGTAGACGTTTCGCCATCCAGTGGCTTTATCAATACAAATTCTAGGACATAACTTGAAGACAGTAGAACTATGTACAGAAAATGAGGTAATCAGTCATTCAACCTAGGAGTAGGTGCGAAAAGCACCATAGTCGTGGAGATTCTGAAGCAGAAGAAAGGATCCTGGCGCTTATATAGTAACGTCAGGTGTAGCAGACGAGGGCATAGTCACTGGTAGGCGGGATTCCCCAGTGGAAGTAGGTCCTTCCCAAAGAGATGGGTTAGTTGTAGTAGTAGTTGTCGTAGTCGTAGGTTGAGGGACTGACTACCTCATTTTCTGTACATAGTTCTACTGTCTTCAAGTTATGTCCTAGAATTTGTATTGATAAAGCCACTGGATGGCGAAACGTCTACAATAAAGATACCCAGATGTTGGACATGTGTCTTAATCTCATCTTGTCGGTATTATATACCATTCGTACACAACATGTAGTTCATTACTGAGCTTATCAGAAGCACTTGTGAATTTGTTGCAATATTAATAACCCATCTTACTTTATATTAATTAGTTACATCTTGTTAAAGCAAATTTTACAATTATCTTAATATTTAAGCTGCCTACCTTTCTTCAGTTTCAACAAATTCAAAATATTTCTGTAGAATGATTCACAAATATTTCTCAAAAGCATCATATTTCAAGCTGAAATTATTCTTTGGCTAAAGAGATATATAGAAAACTTTTCACTCTTATATTAACCTCATCAAAATGATTCTGAAGTTGAAATTCAGTTGACTTAATCAATACAAAAACAATACTCGGGATTTTCAAAGAATTAGATTAGGAAAGTTAGAGGTAACTTCTGAAGTTGTGTGGGATCAGATGATGCATTAACATGACAAGAAACTGCTTCTATCTTAATATTCACTATAAATGCTTATAATATGCAGAATAATTGCATATAATATGCAGTATAATTGCATATAATATGGCAGTACCAACATATTTTGATTGAATACGGTTCCTTCTTTCGGCGGGTTTAAAACGTATTCCTAACAAATTTTAAAGTCTGTCATTAAATCTTTTTGGATTACAGTAATTTGCTGTATATTATTTCAAGTATTCTGGCAGTTAATTGTAACACTGACAATGGAGTCAGTGTTATTGGTCAGTATTATGGTAATTAGTGTTGCATATTAAAGGTATGCGATAGGGATGTATCGGATATCCGCATCCGCAGAACGTCCGCATAATTTCTTACATCCGTATCCGCATTTAACTGTAAACAGATATCCACATATGCATCCGCATCTGAATCCACGGAACATCTGCCCAATTTCTTACGTCCGCATCCGCGGAATAAGTAAGACATCTTCATACACATCCGCACCCACGAATATCTAAATTTTCACATGCGAAACATCTCCAGCATGCAATACCGACATATATGTGCACCATCCGGGTAACTTTATTTGTAGACATTTCGTCATTCAGAGGCTTTTTCAATACAAATTGAAGGACATAATGGGATGACTGTGCAACTATAAACAAAACTCGTGGTAAACAGTCCATCGGCTTTAAGAGCCGGTGAAGAGTATTGTAGTCAACAAGAGTCTGAAAGACACAGGCATGAAGATTGGCGCTTATATACTGGCATCAGTTTAGGGAGGCGCAGCAGACGAAGACATTGTCACAGGGAGATGGGAGTCCCTAGTGGAAGTAGGTACTACTGAAGGGATGGGCCAGTAGTAATTCAGAAAGCTGTGGAAATGTCCTCTGTACTAAGATTACATGTGTCTGACAAGAAGCAAATAATAACATACAATACCGAAAAGAAGAAGAATTAGACATTAATGATTAATAATATGGACAGGAAAATATTATGTACATGTACTCTTTATACGCTAAGATCGCAAGGAAAGAAACTTTAGTTTTGTAACTAGATGGAAAATAAAAATAATCAGTAAGTGGAGAAGGTATGGGTTAGTTGCACACTGGTTGATTACCGAGTGTAACGGCAGCCTGGAGAGCGAAGATGAGATCACGAAGTTGGGGTAATATGAGAACATCAGGAAGAGCAGGAGAAGGAGCAGGGAGTAAGAACGGGAGGAAGGAGCAGGGAGTAAGAACGGGAGGAAGGAGCAGGGAGTAAGAACGGGAGGAAGGAGCAGGGAGTAAGAACGGGAGGAAGGAGCAGGGAGTAAGAACGGGAGGAAGGAGCAGGGAGTAGGAACAGTAGGAAGGAGCAGGGAGTAGGAACAGTAGGAAGGAGCAGGGTGTATGAACAGTAGGAAGGAGCATGGAGTAGGAACAGTAGGAAGGAGCATGGAGTAGGAACAGTAGGAAGGAGCATGGAGTAGGAACAGTAGGAAGGAGCAGGGAGTAGGAACAGTAGGAAGGAGCATGGAGTAGGAACAGTAGGAAGGAGCATGGAGTAGGAGCAGGGAGTAGGAACAGTAGGAAGGAGCATGGAGTAGGAACAGTAAGAAGGAGCAGGGAGTAGGAACAGTAGGAAGGGGAGCAGTGGGTAGGAACAGTAGGAAGGAGCAGGGAGTATGAACAGTAGGAAGGAGCAGGGAGCAGGAACAGTAGGAAGGAGCAGTGGGTAGGAGCAGGGAGTAGGAACAGTAGGAAGGAGCAGTGGGTAGGAACAGTAGGAAGGAGCAGGGGGTAGGAACAGTAGGAAGGAGCAGGGGGTAGGAACAGTAGGAAGGAGTAGGGAGTAGGAACAGTAGGAAGGAGCTGTGGGTAGGAACAGTAGGAAGGAGCAGGGGGTAGGAACAGTAGGAAGGAGCAGGGGGTAGGAACAGTAGGAAGGAGCAGGGAGTAGGAACAGTAGGAAGGAGCAAGGAGTAAGAACAGTAGGAAGGAGCAGGGAGAAGGAACAGTAGGAAGGAGCAAGGAGTAAGAACAGTAGGAAGGAGCAGGGAGAAGGAACAGTAGGAAGGAGCAGGGAGTAAGAACAGTAGGAAGGAGCAAGGAGTAAGAACAGTAGGAAGGAGCAAGGAGTAAGAACAGTAGGAAGGAGCAGGGAGAAGGAACAGTAGGAAGGAGCAGGGAGAAGGAACAGTAGGAAGGAGCAGGGAGAAGGAACAGTAGGAAGGAGCAAGGAGTAAGAACAGTAGGAAGGAGCAGGGAGTAAGAACAGTAGGAAGGAGCAGGGAGTAAGAACAGTCGGAAGGAGCAGGGAGAAGGAACAGTACGAAGGAGCAAGGAGTAAGAACAGTAGGAAGGAGCAGGGAGAAGGAACAGTAGGAAGGAGCAGGGAGTAAGAACAGTAGGAAGGAGCAAGGAGTAAGAACAGTAGGAAGGAGCAAGGAGTAAGAACAGTAGGAAGGAGCAGGGAGAAGGAACAGTAGGAAGGAGCAGGGAGAAAGAACAGTAGGAAGGAGCAGGGAGTAAGAACAGTAGGAAGGAGCAGGGAGAAGGAACAGTAGGAAGGAGCAGGGAGTAGGAACAGTAGGAAGGAGCAGGGAGTAAGAACAGTAGGAAGGAGCAGGGAGTAGGAACAGTAGGAAGGAGCAGGGAGAAGGAACAGTAGGAAGGAGCAGGGAGTAAGAACAGTAGGAAGGAGCAGGGAGTAAGAACAGTAGGAAGGAGCAGGGAGTAGGAACAGTAGGAAGGAGCAGGGTGTATGAACAGTAGGAAGGAGCATGGAGTAGGAACAGTAGGAAGGAGCATGGAGTAGGAACAGTAGGAAGGAGCATGGAGTAGGAACAGTAGGAAGGAGCAGGGAGTAGGAACAGTAGGAAGGAGCAGGGAGTAGGAACAGTAGGAAGGAGCAGGGTGTATGAACAGTAGGAAGGAGCATGGAGTAGGAACAGTAGGAAGGAGCATGGAGTAGGAACAGTAGGAAGGAGCATGGAGTAGGAACAGTAGGAAGGAGCAGGGAGTAGGAACAGTAGGAAGGAGCATGGAGTAGGAACAGTAGGAAGGAGCATGGAGTAGGAGCAGGGAGTAGGAACAGTAGGAAGGAGCATGGAGTAGGAACAGTAAGAAGGAGCAGGGAGTAGGAACAGTAGGAAGGGGAGCAGTGGGTAGGAACAGTAGGAAGGAGCAGGGAGTATGAACAGTAGGAAGGAGCAGGGAGCAGGAACAGTAGGAAGGAGCAGTGGGTAGGAGCAGGGAGTAGGAACAGTAGGAAGGAGCAGTGGGTAGGAACAGTAGGAAGGAGCAGGGGGTAGGAACAGTAGGAAGGAGCAGGGGGTAGGAACAGTAGGAAGGAGTAGGGAGTAGGAACAGTAGGAAGGAGCTGTGGGTAGGAACAGTAGGAAGGAGCAGGGGGTAGGAACAGTAGGAAGGAGCAGGGGGTAGGAACAGTAGGAAGGAGCAGGGAGTAGGAACAGTAGGAAGGAGCAAGGAGTAAGAACAGTAGGAAGGAGCAGGGAGAAGGAACAGTAGGAAGGAGCAAGGAGTAAGAACAGTAGGAAGGAGCAGGGAGAAGGAACAGTAGGAAGGAGCAGGGAGTAAGAACAGTAGGAAGGAGCAAGGAGTAAGAACAGTAGGAAGGAGCAAGGAGTAAGAACAGTAGGAAGGAGCAGGGAGAAGGAACAGTAGGAAGGAGCAGGGAGAAGGAACAGTAGGAAGGAGCAGGGAGAAGGAACAGTAGGAAGGAGCAAGGAGTAAGAACAGTAGGAAGGAGCAGGGAGTAAGAACAGTAGGAAGGAGCAGGGAGTAAGAACAGTCGGAAGGAGCAGGGAGAAGGAACAGTACGAAGGAGCAAGGAGTAAGAACAGTAGGAAGGAGCAGGGAGAAGGAACAGTAGGAAGGAGCAGGGAGTAAGAACAGTAGGAAGGAGCAAGGAGTAAGAACAGTAGGAAGGAGCAAGGAGTAAGAACAGTAGGAAGGAGCAGGGAGAAGGAACAGTAGGAAGGAGCAGGGAGAAAGAACAGTAGGAAGGAGCAGGGAGTAAGAACAGTAGGAAGGAGCAGGGAGAAGGAACAGTAGGAAGGAGCAGGGAGTAGGAACAGTAGGAAGGAGCAGGGAGTAAGAACAGTAGGAAGGAGCAGGGAGTAGGAACAGTAGGAAGGAGCAGGGAGAAGGAACAGTAGGAAGGAGCAGGGAGTAAGAACAGTAGGAAGGAGCAGGGAGTAAGAACAGTAGGAAGGAGCAGGGAGTAAGAACAGTAGGAAGGAGCAGGGAGTAAGAACAGTAGGAAGGAGCAAGGAGTAAGAACAGTAGGAAGGAGCAGGGGGTAGGAAAAGTAAGAAGGATCAGGGAGTAAGAACAGTAGGAAGGAGCAGGGGGTAGGAACAGTAGGAAGGAGCAGGGAGAAGGAACAGTAGGAAGGAGCAGGGAGTAAGAACAGTAGGAAGGAGCAAGGAGTAAGAACAGTAGGAAGGAGCAGGGAGTAAGAACAGTAGGAAGGAGCAGGGAGTAAGAACAGTAGGAAGGAGCAGGGGGTAGGAACAGTAGGAAGGAGCAGGGGGTAGGAACAGTAGGAAGGAGCAGGGAGTAGGAACAGTAGGAAGGAGCAGGGAGAAGGAACAGTAGGAAGGAGCAGGGAGTAGGAACAGTAGGAAGGAGCAGGGAGTAGGAACAGTAGGAAGGAGCAGGGTGTATGAACAGTAGGAAGGAGCATGGAGTAGGAACAGTAGGAAGGAGCAGGGAGTAAGAACGGGAGGAAGGAGCAGGGAGTAAGAACGGGAGGAAGGAGCAGGGAGTAGGAACAGTAGGAAGGAGCAGGGAGTAGGAACAGTAGGAAGGAGCAGGGTGTATGAACAGTAGGAAGGAGCATGGAGTAGGAACAGTAGGAAGGAGCATGGAGTAGGAACAGTAGGAAGGAGCATGGAGTAGGAACAGTAGGAAGGAGCAGGGAGTAGGAACAGTAGGAAGGAGCATGGAGTAGGAACAGTAGGAAGGAGCATGGAGTAGGAGCAGGGAGTAGGAACAGTAGGAAGGAGCATGGAGTAGGAACAGTAAGAAGGAGCAGGGAGTAGGAACAGTAGGAAGGGGAGCAGTGGGTAGGAACAGTAGGAAGGAGCAGGGAGTATGAACAGTAGGAAGGAGCAGGGAGCAGGAACAGTAGGAAGGAGCAGTGGGTAGGAGCAGGGAGTAGGAACAGTAGGAAGGAGCAGTGGGTAGGAACAGTAGGAAGGAGCAGGGGGTAGGAACAGTAGGAAGGAGCAGGGGGTAGGAACAGTAGGAAGGAGTAGGGAGTAGGAACAGTAGGAAGGAGCTGTGGGTAGGAACAGTAGGAAGGAGCAGGGGGTAGGAACAGTAGGAAGGAGCAGGGGGTAGGAACAGTAGGAAGGAGCAGGGAGTAGGAACAGTAGGAAGGAGCAAGGAGTAAGAACAGTAGGAAGGAGCAGGGAGAAGGAACAGTAGGAAGGAGCAAGGAGTAAGAACAGTAGGAAGGAGCAGGGAGAAGGAACAGTAGGAAGGAGCAGGGAGTAAGAACAGTAGGAAGGAGCAAGGAGTAAGAACAGTAGGAAGGAGCAAGGAGTAAGAACAGTAGGAAGGAGCAGGGAGAAGGAACAGTAGGAAGGAGCAGGGAGAAGGAACAGTAGGAAGGAGCAGGGAGAAGGAACAGTAGGAAGGAGCAAGGAGTAAGAACAGTAGGAAGGAGCAGGGAGTAAGAACAGTAGGAAGGAGCAGGGAGTAAGAACAGTCGGAAGGAGCAGGGAGAAGGAACAGTACGAAGGAGCAAGGAGTAAGAACAGTAGGAAGGAGCAGGGAGAAGGAACAGTAGGAAGGAGCAGGGAGTAAGAACAGTAGGAAGGAGCAAGGAGTAAGAACAGTAGGAAGGAGCAAGGAGTAAGAACAGTAGGAAGGAGCAGGGAGAAGGAACAGTAGGAAGGAGCAGGGAGAAAGAACAGTAGGAAGGAGCAGGGAGTAAGAACAGTAGGAAGGAGCAGGGAGAAGGAACAGTAGGAAGGAGCAGGGAGTAGGAACAGTAGGAAGGAGCAGGGAGTAAGAACAGTAGGAAGGAGCAGGGAGTAGGAACAGTAGGAAGGAGCAGGGAGAAGGAACAGTAGGAAGGAGCAGGGAGTAAGAACAGTAGGAAGGAGCAGGGAGTAAGAACAGTAGGAAGGAGCAGGGAGTAAGAACAGTAGGAAGGAGCAGGGAGTAAGAACAGTAGGAAGGAGCAAGGAGTAAGAACAGTAGGAAGGAGCAGGGGGTAGGAACAGTAAGAAGGATCAGGGAGTAAGAACAGTAGGAAGGAGCAGGGGGTAGGAACAGTAGGAAGGAGCAGGGAGAAGGAACAGTAGGAAGGAGCAGGGAGTAAGAACAGTAGGAAGGAGCAAGGAGTAAGAACAGTAGGAAGGAGCAGGGAGTAAGAACAGTAGGAAGGAGCAGGGAGTAAGAACAGTAGGAAGGAGCAGGGGGTAGGAACAGTAGGAAGGAGCAGGGGGTAGGAACAGTAGGAAGGAGCAGGGAGTAGGAACAGTAGGAAGGAGCAGGGAGAAGGAACAGTAGGAAGGAGCAGGGAGTAGGAACAGTAGGAAGGAGCAGGGAGTAAGAACAGTAGGAAGGAGCAGGGAGTAGGAACAGTAGGAAGGAGCAAGGAGTAAGAACAGTAGGAAGGAGCAGGGGGTAGGAACAGTAAGAAGGAGCAGGGAGTAAGAACAGTAGGAAGGAGCAGGGGGTAGGAACAGTAGGAAGGAGCAGGGGGTAGGAACAGTAAGAAGGAGCAGGGAGTAAGAACAGTAGGAAGGAGCAGGGGGTAGGAACAGTAAGAAGGAGCAGGGAGTAAGAACAGTAGGAAGGAGCAGGGGGTAGGAACAGTAGGAAGGAGCAGGGAGAAGGAACAGTAGGAAGGAGCAGGGAGTAGGAACAGTAGGAAGGAGCAGGGAGAAGGAACAGTAGGAAGGAGCAGGGAGTAGGAACAGTAGGAAGGAGCAGGGAGTAAGAACAGTAGGAAGGAGCAAGGAGTAAGAACAGTAGGAAGGAGCAGGGAGAAGGAACAGTAGGAAGGAGCAAGGAGTAAGAACAGTAGGAAGGAGCAGGGAGTAGAAACGGGAGGAAGGAGCAGGGAGAAGGAACAGTAGGAAGGAGCAGGGAGTAGGAACAGTAGGAAGGAGCAGGGAGTAGGAACAGCAGGAAGGAGCAAGGAGTAAGAACAGTAGGAAGGAGCAGGGAGTAGAAACGGGAGGAAGGAGCAGGGAGAAGGAACAGTAGGAAGGAGCAGGGAGTAGGAACAGTAGGAAGGAGTAGGGAGTAGGAACAGTAGGAAGGAGCAGGGAGTAGGAACAGCAGGAAGGATCAAGGAGTAGAAACGGGAGGAAGGAGCAGGGAGTAGGAACGGGAGGAAGGAGCAGGGAGTAGGAACGGGAGGAAGGAGCAGGGAGGAGGAACGGGAGGAAGGAGCAGGGAGTAGGAACGGGAGGAAGGAGCAGGGAGTAGGAACGGGAGGAAGGAGCAGGGAGGAGGAACGGGAGGAAGGAGCAGGGAGTAGGAATGGGAGGAAGGAGCGGGGAGTAGGAACGGGAGGAAGGAGCAGGGAGGAGGAACGGGAGGAAGGAGCAGGGAGTAGGAACGGGAGGAAGGAGCAGGGAGTAGGAACGGGAGGAAGGAGCAGGGAGTAGGAACGGGAGGAAGGAGCAGGGAGGAGGAACGGGAGGAAGGAGCAGGGAGTAGGAACGGGAGGAATGAGCACGGAGTAGGAACGGGAGGAAGGAGCAGGGAGTAGGAACGGGAGGAAGGAGCAGGGAGTAGGAACGGGAGGAAGGAGCAGGGAGTAGGAACGGGAGGAAGGAGCAGGGAGTAGGAACGGGAGGAAGGAGCAGGGAGTAGGAACGGGAGGAAGGAGCAGGGAGTAGGAACGGGAGGAAGGAGCAGGGAGTAGGGACAGTAGGAAGGAGCAGGGAGTAGGAACAGTAGGAAGGAGCAGGGAGTAGGAACAGTAGGAAGGAGCAGGGAGTAGGAACAGTAGGAAGGAACAGGGAGTAGGAACAGTACGAAGGAGCAGGGAGTAGGAACAGTAGGAAGGAGCAGGGAGCAGGAACAGGAGGAAGGAGCAGGGAGTAGATACAGGAGGAAGAAGCACTGAGTAGAAACAGGAGGAAGAAGCACTGAGTAGAAACAGGAGGAAGAAGCACTGAGTAGAAACAGGATGAAAGAGCAGGGAGTAGGAACAGGAGTAAGAAGAGGGTAGGAGTAGGAACAGGAGGAAGGAGCAGGGAGTAGGAACAGGAGGAAGAAGGACTGAGTAGAAAGAGGATGAAAGAGCACGGAGTAGGAACAGGAGTAAGAAGAGGGTAGGAGGAGGAGGAGGAGGAAGTGAAGAAAGAGGAGTTAGACACATGTGCAACTCTTGGGTATCTTTATTAAGGAAACGTTTCGCCACACAGTGGCTTCATCAGTCCATACACAGGAGAAGCTTGAAGAACAGTAGGAGAATGATGTAATCAGTCTCTCAACCTTGAGTTGATGTGGTCAGTCCATCAATCTTGAATAGAATACGGCATGTGAGCGGAGAAGCAGCTTGTAAACCGTATGGCAGGAGAGGTGCAGCAGTCATAGGTGGTGTCACATTTGTTCAATGTGGAAGTAGGTCGTGCCCAAGAATTTGGCAAGCGAAGAATTCCCAAGTATTAAGATCCCAAGAAGTTGCATTGTCTGTCAGGATTGTAGATGAATGGTTCACAGAACCGACACGTTGATAAATTAGATACATGTGCATCTCTTGGGTATCTTTATTAAGGAAACGTTTCGCCACACAGTGGCTTCATCAGTACATACACAGGAGAAGCTTGAAGAACTACCTACTTCCACATTGGGCAAATGTGACTCCACCTACGACTGCTGCACCTCTCCTGTCATACGGTTCATAAGCTGCTTCTCCGCTCATATGCCGTATTCTGTTCAAGATTGATGGACTGACCACATCAACTCAAGGTTGAGGGACTGATTACCTCATTCTCCTCCTGTTCTTCAAGCTTCTCCTGTGTATGGACTGATGAAGCCACTGAGTGGCGAAACGTTTCCTTAATAAAGATACCCAAGAGTTGCACATGTGTCTAATTTATCAACGTGTCGGTTCTTTGAACCATTCATCTACAAGAAAGAGGAGGACAATGGGAACGAGGACTAAAAGCAGAAACAAGGGAGAGGTGCTTGAGGGAGAAGGAAAACATGTGGTGGAGGAGAACGAGGAGGTACAGAAGGAGAAAGAAGAAATGGAGGCGGAAGTGTAACATGTACCTCAAGAGAAGGAGGAGAAAAAGGAAAATAGGAAGATAATGAAGAACTGAACTTCTGATTCTCAACTTCGCTCGTCTACGGATAAAAAAATATTGAGAAAGATATGTAAATTTAATTGCTAATCAAAGAGGATATACAATTAGAAAACAAATGTAAGTTTATTATCAAAATAAATAGAGAAATCTCAAATTAAATAGCCTGACTAAATCAAAATTGAAAAAGTAACAAAAAATGTAAATCAGAACGACTAGTGTTAAGAACGTTTGACTTGCTGGCATCTTGAATGTTTCGAACACGTAGATGTTTCGCTCAGGATTCCTTATGCTACTGAGATGATGAGGGCAATAACTGACCAGGATGACCACATCCTATATTTCATATAATTTAAAGGAGACCTTGTCAATATTGATGTTTACATCATTGTACTAGAGCCAAGTAGGTGAGTAGGAGGATAGTAGAGCTGGCCAGAAGAGCCAAGTAGGTGAGGAGGAGGATAGTAGAGCTGGCCAGAAGAGCCAAGTAGGTGAGGAGGAGGATAGTAGAGCTGGCCAGAAGAGCCAAGTAGGTGAGGAGGAGGATAGTAGAGCTGGCCAGAAGAGCCAAGTAGGTGAGGAGGAGGATAGTAGAGCTGGCCAGAAGAGCCAAGTAGGTGAGTAGGAGGATAGTAGAGTTGGCCAGAAGAGCCAAGTAGGTGAGGAGGAGGATAGTAGAGCTGGCCAAAAGAGCCAAGTAGGTGAGTAGGAGGATAGTAGAGCTGGCCAGAAGAGCCAAGTAGGTGAGTAGGAGGATAGTAGAGTTGGCCAGAAGAGCCAAGTAGGTGAGGAGGAGGATAGTAGAGTTGGCCAGAAGAGCCAAGTAGGTGAGTAGGAGGATAGTAGAGCTGGCCAGAAGAGCCAAGTAGGTGAGGAGGACGATAGTAGAGCTGGCCAGAAGAGCCAAGTAGGTGAGGAGGAGGATAGTAGAGTTGGCCAGAAGAGCCAAGTAGGTGAGGAGGAGGATACTAGAGCTGGCCAGAAGAGCCAAGTAGGTGAGTAGGAGGATAGTAGAGCTGGCCAGAAGAGCCAAGTAGGTGAGGAGGAGGATAGTAGAGCTGGCCAAAAGAGCCAAGTAGGTGAGGAGGAGGATAGTAGAGCTGGCCAAAAGAGCCAAGTAGGTGAGGAGGAGGATAGTAGAGCTGGCCAGAAGAGCCAAGTAGGTGAGGAGGAGGATAGTAGAGTTGGCCAGAAGAGCCAAGTAGGTGAGGAGGAGGATAGAGCTGGCCAGAAGAGCCAAGTAGGTGAGGAGGAGGATAGTAGAGCTGGTCAGAAGATCCAAGTAGGTGAGGAGGAGGATAGAGCTGGCCAGAAGAGCCAAGTAGGTGAGGAGGAGGATAGTAGAGCTGGTTAGAAGATCCAAGTAGGTGAGGAGGAGGATAGAGCTGGCCAGAAGAGCCAAGTAGGTGAGGAGGAGGATAGTAGAGCTGGTCAGAAGATCCAAGTAGGTGAGGAGGAGGATAGAGCTGGCCAGAAGAGCCAAGTAGGTGAGGAGGAGGATAGTAGAGCTGGCCAGAAGAGCCAAGTAGGTGAGGAGGGGGATAGTAGAGCTGGCCAGAAGAGCCAAGTAGGTGAGGAGGAGGATAGTAGAGCTGGCCAGAAGATCCAACTCATACTGAAGGATACGATTTGGTAGGATCTGAGGCTCAAGAAACACACACATACACACACACACACACACACACACACACACACACACACACACACACACACACACACACACACACACACACACACACACACACATACACACACACACACACACACACACACACACACACACACACACACGCACACAACCCCAATATTCTTGCATGACCACAATGATAGAAAAGAAACTGAAAGTTTGGTACACAAACGCGGATGGAATAACGAATAAACATGAGGAGTGGAATGAAAGAATCAGTGAAAAATCCCCAGACATCATAGCAGTCACACAAACAAAACTCGCTGAGACAATAATAGACACAATCTTCACAACGGGATATCAGATCCTGAGGAAAGATAGAAGGAGTAGAGGGGGAGGAGGGGTTGCACTGCTCATAAAGCACCGATGGGGATTTGAGAAAATGGAAGGCATGGACATGATTGGAGAAAGAGACTACATTGTAGGTACAATTCAGTCCGGAGAACATAAAGTAGTCATTGGAGTGATGTATAACCCACCACAGAACTGCAGGAGACCAAGAGAGGAGTACGAAGAAAACAACAGGGTGATGGTGGACACACTGGCTGAGGTGGGAAGAAGAGCTCACTCGAGCAGAGCAAAGTTACTGGTAATGGGCGATTTCAACCACAGGGAGATCGACTGGGAAAACCTGGAGCCACATAGGGGTCCCGAAACATGGAGAGCCAAGATGATGGGTGTGGTACTTGAAAACCTCATGCATCAACATGTCAGGGACACAACCAGAGAGAGAGGGGAGGATGAGCCAGCAAGACTGGATCTTGTGTTCACCCTGAGCAGTTCAGACATTGAGGACATCACTTACGAGAGGCCCCTTGGAGCTAGCGATCACGTGGTTCTGAGTTTTGATTATATAGTAGAGTTACAAGTGGAGAAGGTAACAGGAACTGAAGGGGACAGGCCAGACTATAAAAGGGGGGACTACACAGGTATGAGAAACTTCCTGCAGGAGGTTCAGTGGGACAGAGAAATGGTAGGAAAATCAGTAAACGAGATGATGGAATATGTGGCAACAAAGTGCAAGGAGGCAGAGGAAAGGTTTGTTCCCAAGGGAAACAGAAATAATAGGAAGACCAAAACGAGTCCTTGGTTTACCCGAAGGTGTAGGGAGGCAAAAACTAAGTGCAACAGAGAATGGAAAAGGTACAGGAGGCATAGGACCCAGGAAAACAAGGAGATTAGTAGAAGAGCCAGAAACGAGTATGCACAGATAAGGAGGGAGGCCCAGCGACAGTATGAAAACGACATAGCATCAAAAGTCAAATCTGACCCGAAACTGCTGTATAGCCACATTAGGAGGAAGACAACAGTCAAGGACCAGGGGATAAGGCTGAGGAAAGAAGGTGGAGAACTCACAAGAAACGATCAAGAGGTATGTGAGGAGCTCAACACGAGATTTAAGGAAGTATTTACAGTAGAGACAGGAAGGACTCTGGGGGGACAGACCAGATGGGGACACCAGCAAGGAATATACCAACAAGTGTTGGACGACATACATACAGATGAGGAGGAGGTGAAGAAACTGCTAAGGGACATCGATACCTCAAAGGCAATGGGACCGGACAACATCTCCCCGTGGGTCCTTAGAGAGGGAGCAGATATGTTGTGCGTGCCACTTACCACAATCTTCAACACGTCCCTGGAAACTGGGCAACTACCTGAGGTATGGAAGACGGCAAATGTAGTTCCCATTTTTAAAAAAGGAGACAGAAAAGAGGCACTAAACTATAGACCTGTGTCATTGACGTGTATAGTATGCAAAATTATGGAGAAGATTATCAGGAGGAGAGTGGTGGAGCACCTGGAACGGAACAAGAGTATAAATGCCAACCAGCACGGATTCACGGAAGGCAAATCCTGTGTCACAAACCTTCTGGAGTTTTATGATAAAATAACAGAAGTAAGACACGAGAGAGAGGGGTGGGTTGATTGCATCTTCTAGGACTGCAAGAAGGCCTTTGACACAGTTCCTCACAAGAGATTAGTGGAGAAGCTAGAGCATCAGGCGCATATAACAGGAAGGGCACTGCAATGGATCAGAGAATACCTGACAGGGAGGCAACAACGAGTCATGGTACGTAATGATGTATCACAGTGGGCACCTGTGACGAGCGGGGTCCCACAGGGGTCGGTCCTAGGACCAGTGCTATTTTTGGTATATGTGAACGACATGATGGAAGGGTTAGACTCAGAAGTGTCCCTGTTTGCAGATGATGTAAAGTTAATGAGGAGAATTAAATCTGATGAGGACCAGGCAGGACTTCAAAGAGACCTGGACAGACTGGACACCTGGTCCAGGAAATGGCTTCTCGAATTTAATCCTGCCAAATGCAAAGTCATGAAGATAGGGGAAGGGCACAGAAGACCACAGACAGAGTATAGGCTAGGTGGCCAAAGACTGCAAACCTCACTCAAGGAGAAAGATCTTGGGGTGAGTATAACACCGAGCATGTCTCCGGAAGCACACATCAATCAGATAACTGCTGCAGCATATGGGCGCCTGGCAAACCTGAGAACAGCATTCCTATACCTTAGTAAGGAATCATTCAAGACACTGTACACCGTGTATGTCAGGCCCATACTGGAGTATGCAGCACCTCTTTGGAACCCGCACTTGATAAAGCACGTCAAGAAACTAGAGAAAGTACGAAGGTTTGCGACAAGGTTAGTTCCAGAGCTAAGGGGAATGTCCTATGAAGAAAGATTAAGGGAAATCGGCCTGACGACACTGGAGGACAGGAGGGTCAGGGGAGACATGATAACGACATATAAAATACTGCGTGGAATAGACAAGGTGGACAAAGACAGGATGTTCCAGGGAGGGGACACAGAAACAAGAGGCCACAATTGGAAGTTGAAGACACAAATGAGTCAGAGAGATATTAGGAAGTATTTCTTCAGTCATAGAGTTGTAAGGCAGTGGAATAGCCTAGAAAATGACGTAGTGGAGGAAGGAACCATACACAGTTTTAAGACGAGGTTTGATAAAGCTCATGGAGCGGGGAGAGAGAGGGCCCAGTAGCAACCGGTGAAGAGGCGGGGCCAGGAGCTAAGACTCGACCCCTGCAACCACAAATAGGTGAGTACAAATAGGTGAGTACACACACACACACACACACACACACACACACACACACACACACCACACACACACACACATACACAGAGGAAGCCGTAGGGGAAACTTAT
>NC_091352.1:25041589-25059089 GCF_038502225.1 Cherax quadricarinatus | reverse complement strand
ATATAAACACATATGCAGTATAATGTGATCCTTTATTGACTACGTTTCGTCAACACAGTGGGCTTTTTCAAGTCACAAACAGAAAAAGACCACTGTGTGGGCGAAACGTAGTCAATAAAGGATCACATTATACTGCATATGTGTTTATATTTCCACCCTGACCATGTCAGAGCCTAGGTGGGCATACAGGTAAGCCATAGAAGAGCCTATGTCTTGAGTTGGTTAAACAAAAGGAGTACACAACTACAAAATTAGCTTAAACACACAGCATCTCCGACGCCAGCCTCCACACCATGCTGACTCCACGTGACTGCCCCCAGCCACGCTTACCCCGCGTACCCAAACACCCTTGGAAAATAAATCCCTAGCAGGATTTCTTTATAATTACAGTTAGAGTACTTTACAGTGCCCTCAAATGCACATTATGAATTATAAAATTATTCTCTACAATTATAACATTCATACTATTATGGCACACTTCTCCACTATATGTACATTACGATGTCATGCAGAACCCTGCATAACAAGGGGTAACAGGAAAAATGTGGAAGACCAGAGCACATCCTTGATTTACCTGGAGGTGTAAAGAGGCCAAAGCCAGGTGTGCTAGTGCATGGGAAAAATATAGAAGGCTAAGGATTCAAGAAAACAAGGAACTGAGGAAAAGAATCTGGAGCGAATTTGTATAAATTAGAGTGGCCCGGTGGCAAAAGGAAAGTGAGAATGACATACCACCAAAAGCCAAACCTGACCTAATGTAGTTCTATAGTCACATCAAGAGGAAAACAACAGTCAAAGGCAAGGCTTACCCTGGCTAGTAGGTAATCATCAGTGGTTCTCTCCCAGGATAGTTGGAGGTGCTCACTGCTTACTCCTCGGGTAGTTTGACAAGGAGATAACTGCTTGTTTACCCACACACTCTATACTAGCTAATATTATTCCTCACCATGATGATGGAGGAGTACGAAAGAGAAAGAAGAGAAGCATTAGGTGGTGGCTCGGAAATAAGAGGTAGCGGATGAGGTCACCTGGAATTTTCCCGAAGGTTACCCAGAGGTTACTGTAGGTTATCTGGAATCTCTTCAAAAGGTCACCTCATCCGTGACCCAGTCCAGGCCTGGTTACTGTCCTGATCGATCAGGCTGTTCCTTCCTGCCACCCACAGCTCAACACAAGCACTACAACTTCTTGAGTTCCCTCTTTAAGACAGCTAGAGGTTTGTTGGTAATACCTCTTGTGCATGAAGGGAGGGTTTTGCAGAGACATGGATCCTTTATACTTATTGTATTCTCTTTGTACACTCGTCGCTCCCTTCCTTTTCACCAGAGGAATCTTGCACCGTCTGCCAAGTCTCTTATGTTCATATATAGCTATTTCAGTGTAGAGGTTTGGAAGCAGTCCTTCCAGAATTATGCGAATGTGGAGTACAAATATCTTTCTTCCCTTCAATCTAAGGGGTAAAGATCTAGGGACTTCAAGTGCTCCTAGTAATTTAGGTGCTTGACTAAGATTATACGAGTTCTAAAGGTTCTCTGTACATTTTTTTCAGCTCTGCGATTTCACATGGGATGAGTGGGGCCGTTGGTGTATAACAATGTTCCAACTTATATTAATAATTATCCAGCCTATCATTTTCCCCGCAGCTGCAATAACAGTGTTATTCTGTTCTTTGAACTTGAGACCTTCTGTCATTATCACTTCCAAGTCTCTCACTTTAGAATTATGCTCTGCTGAGTGCTTAAAGTTGTCTTATTCTCCGATCTTGTTGTATTTCGTAATTTTTTTCGTGATGTATTAACTGAAATTTGTTCTCACTGACCATCATACTGTTGTCAGCGAGGAGACTCTGTGTTTATAATGGCTGCCACTCTCGTACAGATTCTAATACCGTCTACAAAGGATGATACAACGCTATTGTTTATATCTCTCTCTATGAAGATAAGACGTTGAGAAAGATAAGTGGGGCAAATATTGTGCCGTAGAAAGGAGACCTCTTCACTGTAGCAGCCTCTAATTTTTATCATTTTGTTATTACTCTTTGAGTTCTGTTGGTTAGGAAGATAAATATCCAGTTGTACTCTTTTTCAGGTAACCCTTTAGCACACATTACCTGGTTACCTGGTCCTACACTGTTGTTTTCCTCCTGATGTGGCTGTACAACAGCTTTGGGTCAGATTTGGCTTTCGCTGCTATGTCGTTTTCATATTGTCGTTGGGCCTCCCTTCTTATCTGTGCATATTGTTTTTCTGGCTCTGCGACTGCTCTCCTTATTCTCCTGGGTCCTTTATCATCTCTACTTCTTCCATTCCCAAGCACACTTCGTTTTGTGTGTGTGTGTGTGTGTGTGTGTGTGTGTGTGTGTGTGTGTGTGTGTGTGTGTGTGTGTGTGTGTGTATATGTGAGTGTACTCACCTAATTGTACTCACCTAATTGTGGTTGCAGGGGTCGAGACTCAGCTCCAGGCCCCGCCTCTTCACTGAATGCTACTAGGTCTTCTCTCTCCCTGCTCTATGAGATTTATCATACCTCGTCTTAAAGCTATGTATAGTCCCTGCCTCCACTACATCATTCGCCAGACTTTTCCACTTCCTGACAACTTTATGCCTGAAAAAATACTTCCTAACATCCCTATGACTCATCTGAGTCTTCAACTTCCAAGGGTGACCCCTCGTATCTGTGTCCCCTCTGTGGAACATCTTGTCTGTGCCCACCTTGTGTATTCCATGCTGTATTTTGTATGTCGTTATCATGTCTCCCCTAAGTCTCCTGTCTTCCAGTGTCGTCAGGCCAATTTCCCTCAGCCTTTCTTCGTAGGACATTCCCCTTAGCTCTGGAACTAACCTTGTCGCAAACCTTTGCACTATCTCTAATTTCTTAATGTGCTTGACCCAGTGCGGCTAACCTCAAGTTTGCCAGGCGCCCATATGCTGCTGCAGGTATCTATTTGGTGTGTGCTTTCGGAAACGTGCTCGGTGTTACATTCACCAAAAAAAGTTTCTGTTTGAGCGAGGTTTGTAGCCTTTGACCACCCAGCTTATACTCTGCCTGTAGTCTTCTTTGCCCTTCTCCGATCCTCATGACTTTGCATTTGGCAGAGTTGTATTCGAGAAGCCAGTTGCTGGACCAGGTGTCCAGCCTGTCCAGGTCTCTTTGAGGTCCTGCCTGATCCTCATCTGATTTAATTCTCTTCATTAACTTCACATCATCTGCGAACAGGGACACTTCTGAGTCTATCCCTTCCACCATGTCATTCACATGTACCTAGGGCTGACCCCTGTGGGACCCCGCTCGTCACAGGTGCCCACTGTGATACCTAATCACGTACCATGACTCGTTGTTGCCTCCCTGTCAGGTATTCTCTTATCCACTGCAGTGCCCTTCCCGTTATACACGCCTGACCCTCTAGTTTCTGCACTAGTCTTTTGTGAGGAACTGTGTCGAAGGCCTTCTTGCAGTCCAAGAAAATTCAATCAACCCATCCCTCTCTGTCGTGTCTTACTTCAGTAACTTTGTCATAAAACTCCAGAAGGTTTGTGACACAGGATTTGTCTTCCATGAATCTGTGCTGGTTGTTGTTTATAATTTTGTTGCATTAAAGATCTCCACCACTCTCCTCCTGATAATATTCTCCATGACTTTGCATGATATACACATCAGCGATACTGGTCTGCAGTTTAGTGCCTCTTTTCTGTCTCCTTTTATGAAAATGGGAACTATATTCGCCATCTTCCATACTTCGGGTAGTTGCCCAGTTTCAAGGGATCTGTTGAAGATTGTGGTTATTGGCACACAGCATTTCTGCTCCCTCTTTAAGGACCCACGGGGAGATGTCCGGTCCCATTGCCTTTCAGGTATCAAGGTCACTTAGCAGCTTCTTCACCTCCTCCTCAGTTGTGTGTATGTCATCCAGAACTTGTTGGTGTATTCCTTGTTGGTGTCCCCCTCTGTCCTGTCTTCCCAGAGGCATTCGTGTCTCTACTGCGAATACATCCTTAAATCTCGTGTTGAGCTTCTTGCATACCTTTTGATCGTTTCTTGTGAGTTCCCCACCTTCTTTCCTCAGCCTGATCACCTGGTCTTTGACTGTTGTCCTTCTCCTAATGTGGCTATACAGCAGTTTCAGGTCAGACTTGACTTTCGATGCTATGTCGTTTTCGTACTGTCGCTGGGCCTCTGTGAGGGAAAAGTTCAATAGATAAGAGTAGCGAGGGAGTGTATAGTAACAACAGTTTCATTGCCGGCTACTTGTTAAGGTAGGGTAAGTCCTGCTCCCGCTATTCCCCTCCCCCTTTTTCCCCCTCCCCGAAAGTGATAGTTTGATTGCCGGCTACTTGTTAAAGTAGGGTCAGTCTAGCTCCCGCTATCCCTTCCCCTCCCTCTTCCCCCCCCCCCCGAAAGGTGACGTGTGGAGCTCCGGTCAAACAGTAAATCACTCGACTCACAGCTCCCAACACTACTGTAAGTACATGCCTGATCATATTTTAGTGTACTTATTGGTTGAAAGCTTCACTTTATCTGTTAAATGTTTTAATAATCACCACATCTTTTAAGTATTGTACTTATCATGGAGAGTGATTTCTTAAGCAGTGGGTAATCTGTCTCTCTCTTTACAGCTTGGAGTGACAGAGAGGGTCACCTGCCAACCAACGAGAGGAATAGGATTAGATGGACTAACGTCCTGAGACGTCCCATGTTTAGTCTACTTACCTGTTATGTAAGCCAACACAGGACCTAACCCCTCATCATAGCAGTGGTAACGAACCTGTTTTCCTGTCATCTGAAGTAATTACACACGGCTATACTTGGTGAAGAAAGAGCCAGTGGTGGTCACAAACACCTGCTACCCCCCCTCCCCCCATCATCAGCAACGGCTACGATTTCAACAACACTCAGTGTAACCAACACCTGACACCCCATTACCACGATATACCTATATTAGTGTTGAGTTCAAATGTAATTTTTTTCCTTTCATTTTTCATTTTTCTTTCAGTTAGGATACCCATTCATGTTTTATTGTTTTACATTTTCCGTTTCTAAATAATAAAGTGTTTATCATTGTCTATTATTATTTCTTTTTCTATTCATTAATTTTCCAGAGGAGGAGCCAGCCTTGGTAATACTGACTGAAGTTGTTACAGGGCTGAGTAAGCCTTCACAGCCTCCCTCCTCATCTGTGCATACTCGTTTCTGGCTCTTCGACTGATCTTATTTTCCTGGGTCCTTTGCCTTCTGTATCTCTTCCATTCTTTAATGCACTAAGTTTTCGTCTCCCTACACCTTCGAGTAAACCAAGGACTCTCTTTGGTTTTCCCATTGTTCCTGTTGCCCTTGGGAACAAACCTTTCCTCTGCCTCTTTGCATTTTGCTGTTATATATTCTATCATTTCATTTACTGACTTTCCTACCAGTTCTCCGTCCCAGTGAACCTCCCGCTATACTATATAGTCCCCCCTTTTAAAGTTTGGCTTTTCCCATTCCACTCCTGTTACCCTCTCCACTTGTAACTCTACTATGTAATCAAAACTCAGAAGTACGTTATCACTAGCTCCAAGGGGCCTCTCATGTGTGATGTCCTCAATGCCTGAACTGCTCAGGGAGAACACAAGGTCCAGTCTTGCTGGTTCATCCTTCCCTCTCTCTCTCTCTCTCTGGTAGTGTCCCTGACGTGTTGATGCATGAGGTTTTCCAGTACCACATCCATCATCTTGGCTCTCCATGTTTCAGGACACCCATTAGGTTCCAGGTTTCTCCAATCGATCTCCCTGTTGTTGAAATCACACATAACCAGTAATTTTGCTCTGCACAATTGAGCTCTTCGTGCCACCTCAGCCAGTGTGCCTCCCAACGCTCTGTTGTAGGTAGTTCTGTGGTGGGTTGTACCTCACTGCAATGACTACCTTAAGTTCCCCAAACTGAATTGTAGCTACTATGTAGTCCCTTTCTCCAATCTCGTCAGTGCCTTCCATTTCTTCAAAACCCAATTTTTTTTTTTTTAGCAGTGCAACCCCCCCCCCTCCCCCTCTGCTCCTTCTATCTTTCCTCAGGTTCTGATATTCCGGTGGGAAGACTCCGTCTGTTATTCTTTCAGTGAGTTTCGTTTCTGTGACTGCTATGATATCTGGAGACTTCTCATCGCGCGTGTTTTTTTTTTCTTTTTTTTTCTTGTGTGTGTGTGTGTGTGTGTGTGTGTGTGTGTGTGTGTGTGTGTGTGTGTGTGTGTGTGTGTGTGTGTGTGTGTGTGTGTGCGTGTGTGTGTGTGCGTGTGTGTGTGTGCGTGTCTCTGTCTCTGTGTATGTGTGTCTGTATGTAATGGTTCGAACGTGTACTCACCTATACGTGGTTGCTGGAGTCTAGTTACAGCTCCTGGCCACGTCTTTTCCCTAGTCGCTCACTCCTAACTTTGAAAGCCTTATCGTACCTCTTCTTAAAGCTATGTTTGGATCCCGCCTCTACCACTTCACTCGCCAGGCCGTTTCACTTCTGGCTACTCAAAATAGAAGAAATAGTTCTTAACATCTTTGGAATGGAGCTGAGTTTTAAACTTCTAGCTGTGTTCTTCCAGCTCTCACACAATCTGTCCCTATTCACCTTGTCAGTTCCTCTCAATATTTTGTACGTTATTATCATATTACCTTTCAATCCAGCTGTCCTCCAGTGCCATGAAGCTGAGTTACCTTAGCCTCTCCTCATAGAATAAACCCCCTTATCTCTGGGTCTAGTTTTGTTTGGAAGACTTTGCATTTTCTCTAATTTTTTGACATGTTCGACCAGGTGTGGAATCCATACTGGTGCTGCGCACTCCAATATGCGCCTGTCGTACACGGTGTATAATGTCGTGAATGTCTTCATTCTTAGATGTTGCAGAGCTGTTCTTAGGATACACAAAACACACATTTCCTGCAGCAGTTATTTAGATGATGTGCAGTTCAAGTGATATGCTCGGTAAAATACTCACCCCAAGGTCCTCCTTGAGTGAGGTTTAAAGACCTGACCCCACCACCTGTACTCCGTAATCGGCCTTTTTTTACTCTTTCCCAATCATCATAGCTTTGCTCTTTCTTGGATTAAACTCCAAAAGCCATTTGTCAGACCAGACCGGCAGCCAGTTCGGATACATCTGAACACTTCTTCCTCTAACTCTGCATGTATTCTCTTCATTATTTTCACGTCATCTGCGAAGAGGGACACCTCTGACTATCCCTTCCGTCATGTTATATAGTTTACAAGAAACAGCACCGGCCCTAGTCCTGATCCCATAGGAATCCCACTCGTTACAAACGAGCATCTTGCTCGTTCTCTCCACAAACAACCTGCTCGTCTTTTCTTAAACCAACTTATTCGCCCTCTCCATAACATCCTACTCGCCCTCTGCTGCACCAGCCTGCTTGCCCTTTCCATAACTAACTTGTTTACCCTTTCCATGACCATTTAGCTCGGCATCTCCATGACCATCCTGCTCACCCTTTCCATAACCAGTAGACTCTATCTGTGTAGCAAGCTTGTTAGACCCCTTACAGTGAGCTTGACCCTCCTCCTTACAACAAACTTGCTCACCCTCCTCTCAGCCAGCTTTGACAGACAAAGGAAGGAAGACAAAGTAATCTCTGGACGTCGATAAAATATGTGATCTTTTGATTTAATTTTAATCTTCCGTGTCTCAGGCAAAACAAAGAACAATTACCAGATAATCAACATTGGACTAGAATACAGAAGCGTCTACAACACATCATCTTCCATTCACAGTCACGAAAATCTTATGCTTCATGTCATTCATAAAGGATAAGTAATGTTTGGTAGGTACTAAGAGGACCGGAGTGGAGATGTGATGGGTACTGGAAGTACTTCCAGTGAGATGATATTTAATAACCTCAACTAGAGTTAAAATCAAGGAAAATTAAAGATTATTTTCCGTCATGTTTATCCCACTGTGGATGGTTATTGTCTGTCTGCTGCAGATGTGATATCAGAGAAAAGCTAAGTAGATTAGGACCGTTGAAACTTAAAAGAGTTTGTAATTTTATGTGTATTGGAGTTTACTAGAGCCAGTGAAAACAAGCCTCAGTTGCGGTCTTTGCGAAATATATGAATCTGAGTTATCATAGTCCGGAACACTATTTGTAAATTGTCAACATTAAGAGTCAGTATTAAGACTTATTATTATACTGGTAATCTGACATACAATTAATAACTCTTCCCTCAAACTCTTTCACTGCAGCATGTTGACACTTCACTTTAACTTGTGTTGTGGGGATATAAAGGCTGTCTCGGCTCTGATGACACTTCACTTTAACTTGTGTTGTGGGGATATAAAGGCTGTCTCGGCTCTGATGACACTTCACTTTAACTTGTGTTGTGGGGATATAAAGGCTGTCTCGGCTCTAATGACACTTCACTTTAACCTGTGTTATGGGAATATACAATGCTGCCTCGGCTCTGATGACACTTCACTTTAACCCATGTTGTCTGGATATACAAGGCTGCCTCGGGTCTGATGACACTTCACTTTAATCCATGATTTTAAGTAGAATTAAATAAATTTAAAATGCAGTAGGCCTACTGGCTCATAATAGGCAAGTCCTCCTCAAGCCAAAACCCTCAAGCAAAAATATTTCCCCAACTTTTATTTGAAGCTACCTAAGGTAGCTTTAATGACCCTAATATGCAGATAGCTCCATTCTTCGGCTACTTTATTTCCAGATTAGTACTTATATCCTTTCTAAGCCTGACCTTATCCAATCTGGATCCATTATTTCTAGTTGTTAAAGGGATATCCTTAGAATGTTATTTATATCACCTTTATGCCCATCTTCCACTTGAACACTTCTTATTCTACGTCTTACAAGGGAATG
The DNA here is from genome assembly GCF_038502225.1 of Cherax quadricarinatus. Classification (NCBI taxonomy): domain Eukaryota; kingdom Metazoa; phylum Arthropoda; class Malacostraca; order Decapoda; family Parastacidae; genus Cherax; species Cherax quadricarinatus. The sequence continues at coordinate 25,050,240 of NC_091352.1, read as the reverse complement.
TTGGATGATGGCTCTCGGTCTATCTTCGTATGAAAAATTTCTTATTCAGTGGATTAATTTTATCATTTGTCTCTGAATGTTTTCCAGTTAACATATATACGACTCACGAAATCGTAATGACACGATTGCAAACAAACCATACCACGAGTGGGGTTTGAACCCCAGTGTGGAGACAAGAACTGAATTGCATAATTTAAGCGAGGACTTAGTTAAGTTGTGCAGAACTGTAGTATGACATCTGGGCTCCTGTTGCTTATACTTCACATAAATCCCAATAATCTGTCAGCCTTGATATGTACGCTCAGGCATTATTTTCGGCTTTAAGCTTCTGTTTACCAAGTCCTTTACACAGTCGGTATGGCCATTGTTCTGCATGATTTAGTATGTAAGTACTAGGATTGTTTACGATCCTGAGTTGAGAGATTTTGTATTTATCTACACTGAACTACATCTGCCACTGACCAAGCCATGAGTATGTCAAAATTCTTTTGAAGTTTAGTATCATCTTCCTCTGAACCAGTTAACCTTTACACTGTTGATGTGCGTAGCACTCTCACCTCGATTTTCTCCATTTGAAAGCATGTAAAATCAGACGTAGATCTACGTCCAGAGCACTACGCACGTCACCTTAGATCTACGTTCGGAGCACTACGCACGTAACCATAAATCTACATTTGGACAGCTTAAAGGTGTTAATCTGCCCATTATTTTTATGTCGTCTGTGAATTTGCTTATACCACCTGTTATCTCCTTGTCAAGGTCAATAATGCAAATTATAAACAGTGGGAAGCCACCTTGTGATTGCTCCACACTCATGAACTTTTCTCTAACTTTCTTCAGGAATCTTGTGTGGTACTTTATCAAAAGCCTTAGTAGAAATTCAAATATAGTATCATAATCAACTGCGCCAAATGCTTTACTGAAGAAAGTGTGCGAATTAGTCAGGTAGGAACGGCCCCTCGTGAATTCATGTGTGTTATTAATCAAATTCTTCTTCTCTGGTGGCTTCTTATAATGGCAGCTATAATTGGCTAATATTTTCCCTACAACTGAAGTAAGGCTAATTGCCAGGTAATACGATGGCAGTAAGTTATTCCCTGCTTTAAATATGGGAATTACATTAGCCATCTTCCACATATTATGCACTACACCTGTCTGAGGATATACAGTAGACCGTCGTTTAACACGGTAGTTACGTTCCTGAAAACACCGTGTTAGACAAGCTGAAAAACTTATGACAAAAATAGGGTTACGTTCCTGGCAGCCCCCAAAAACGCCAAAGAACTTATTTTTAAAACTCCAGATCTTACAAAAAATATGTAATTGTAGTCCATTGTCGTGAATATTGCCGCTGAAGACTACAAATGCAATAGACATAATAGTATTTCTCACCTTAATTTGTGGGTAATTGTGTTTGTGAATGGTTGCAAAGAGAGTAGATGTGGATGGTGTGGTCCTACTGGGCTGAGGTGGATGGTGTGGTCCTACTGGGCTGAGGTGGATGGTGTGGTCCTACTGGGCTGAGGTGGATGGTGTGGTCCTACTGGGCTGAGGTGGATGGTTGTTGGTTGTCGGCAGAAGTGGATAGTAGAGGTTCTGGTACTGAAGTCGATAGTAGCATTGGAGTGGGCATAAATTCTGTGACGGATCTCCTGGCTCTTTTACCCCACAGAACATTATACAGCTGATGGGAAGGCATCATCAGTTGGTCTAGATTTAACAAATGGCAATGAAAATAAGAAAATATGTATGTAAATAAACACAGCGAGCTTCCAGAATATCGTCTTCCTACACATGTATGAACCTAATTGAAGGCTGGGAGGGTGGTGTGGGTGACTTAGGGAGGCCAGGGATGGCAGTAGGTCCCCTCCATTGAAACAATGGTGTAACTCACTAACAAACAGACCATCCTGCCCGGCTGGCGACCGGGCGCTCAGAATTTCTCCCCTCATGCAACCGCGTTAAACTAATTTCACGAAGTTTTAAATAAAAATATGCCGCAATTCTTCAATCGTGCTATTACAAAAACGTGCAAGACAAAATCGTGTTAAACGACGGTCTACTGTACATATCAAGTACATATAGTAAGTGGTTCACTAAGTTCCATTTTGTACTCATGGGAAAAGTTTATCTGGGCCTGGAGATGTATTTTACTTAAAACTGTAAATTTGACTGCCAATTCTCTACTCCTAAGCCCTCGATAAAAAATTATTTATGAAATAACATTTGTGTTGATGTGTGAAGACGGATAACAAATAAATCTTAAAAACTGAGCATATTTCTTTTTCGTTGTCCATAACCTGTCAAGAGTTAACTTTAATTAGATTTAACTTTACTCTAACCTTATTTATATTAACTAAAAAACTTTCAGATTAGTTTTCGAATCATTAGCAACTTTAATTTTAGATTCTGGTTTAACCTTTCTTAAACCCAATTTAACCTTTCTTTTAATGTAATTATATTAATGAGACGACCATCACCTCTCGACACATATATTAATTCATCAATTTATTCTCTCCTAAAGGAAGTTCCAGCAACACTTTCATATATTTTGGTTCATATATGTCTGATTCTTCTTCTCGGTAGACCCTCATACTGTTTGTGAAGTGTAACTGTCCAGTTAGACCCTCATACTGTTTGTGAAGTGTAACTGTCCAGTTAGACCCTCATACTGTTTGTGAAGTGTAACTGTCCAGTTAGACCCTCATACTGTTTGTGAAGTGTAACTGTCCAGTTAGACCCTCATACTGTTTGTGAAGTGTAACTGTCATGTAAGACCCTCCTACTGTTTGTGAAGTGTAACTGTCCTGTTAGACCCTCATACTGTTTGTGAAGTGTAACTGTCCTGTTAGACCCTCATACTGTTTGTGAAGTGTAACTGTCCTGTTAGACCCTCATACTGTTTGTGAAGTGTAACTGTCCTGTTAGACCCTCATACTGTTTGTGAAGTGTAACTGTCCTGTTAGACCCTCATACTCTTTGTGAAGTGTAACTGTCCTGTTAGACCCTCATACTGTTTGTGAAGTGTAACTGTCCAGTTAGACCCTCATACTGGTTTTGAAGTGTAACTGTCCTGTTAGACTCTCATACTGTTTGTGAAGTGTAACTGTCCAGTTAGACCCTCATACTGGTTTTGAAGTGTAACTGTCCTGTTAGACTCTCATACTGTTTGTGAAGTGTAACTGTCCTGTTAGACCCTTATACTGTTTGTGAAGTGTAACTGTCCTGTTAGACCCTCATACTGTTTGTGAAGTGTAACTGTCCTCTTAGACCTCATACTGTTTGTGAAGTGTAACTCTCCTGTTAGACCCTCATACTGTTTGTGAGGTGTAACTGTCCTGTTAGACCCTCATACTGTTTGTGAAGTGTAACTGTCCTGTTAGACCCTTATACTGTTTGTGAAGTGTAACTGTCCTGTTAGACCCTTATACTGTTTGTGAAGTGTAACTGTCCTGTTAGATCCTCATACTGTTTGTGAAGTGTAACTGTCCTGTTAGACCATCATACTGTTTGTGAAGTGTAACTCTCCTGTTAGACCCTCATACTGTTTGTGAAGTGTAACTGTCCTGTTAGACCCTCATACTGTTTGTGAAGTGTAACTCTCCTGTTAGACCCTCATACTGTTTGTGAAGTGTAACTGTCCTGTTAGACCCTCATACTGTTTGTGAAGTGTAACTGTCCTGTTAGACCCTCATACTGTTTGTGAAATGTAACTGTCCTGTTAGACCCTCAAACTGCTTGTGAAGTGTAACTGTCCTGTTAGACCCTCATACTGTTTGTGAAGTGTAACTGTCCTGTTAGACCCTCATACTGTTTGTGAAGTGTAACTTTCCTGTTAGACCCTCATACTGTTTGTGAAGTGTAACTGTCCTGTTAGACCCTCATACTGTTTGTGAAGTGTAACTGTCCTGTTAGACTCTCATACTGTTTGTGAAGTGTAACTGTCCTGTTAGACCCTCATACTGTTTGTGAAGTGTAACTGTCCTGTTAGACCCTCATACTGTTTGTGAAGTGTAACTGTCCTGTTAGACCCTCATACTGTTTGTGAAGTGTAACTGTCCTGTTAGACCCTCATACTGTTTGTGAAGTGTAACTGTCCTATTAGACCCTCATACTGTTTGTGAAGTGTAACTGTCCTGTTAGTCCTTCATACTGTTTGTGAAGTGTAACTGACCTGTTAGACCCTCATACTGTTTGTGAAGTGTAACTGTCCTGTCAGACCCTCATACTGTTTGTGAAGTGTAACTGTCCTGTTAGACCCTCATACTGTTTGTGAAATGTAACTGCCCTCTCAGATCCCTAAACTGTAAATATGTAACTGCCCTCTCAGACCGTCAAAATGTGAATGTGTAACAACCTTCTCAGACCCTCAGTCTGTGATTGTGTAACGACCCTCTCAGACCCCTCAAACTGTGAATGTGTAACGTCCCTCTCACACCCCTCAAACTGTGAATGTGTAACGTCCCTCACAGACCCTCAAACTGTAAATGTGTAACTGCCCTCTCAGACCCTCAATCTGTGAATGTGTAACGTCCCTCTCACACCCCTCAAACTGTGAATGTGTAACGTCCCTCACAGACCCTCAAACTGTAAATGTGTAACTGCCCTCTCAGACCCTCAAACTGTGAATGTGTAACGACCCTCTGAGGCCCTCGAACTGTGAATGTGTAACGGCCCTCTGAGACCCTCAAACTGTGAATGTGTAACGACCCTCTGAGACCCTCAATCTGTGAATGTGTAACGACCCTCTCAGACCCTCAAACTGTGAATGTGTAACGATCCTCTCAGACCCTCAAACTTTGAATGTGTAACGACCCTCTGAGGCTCTCAAACTGTGAATGTGTAACGATCCTCTCAAACCCTCAAACTGTGAATGTGTAACGGCCCTCTCAGACCCTCAAACTGTGAATGTGTAACGACCCTCTAGGACCCTCAATCTGGGAATGTGTAACGTCCCTCTCACACCCCCTCAAATTGTGAATGTGTAACGTCCCTCACAGACCCTCAAACTGTGAATGTGTAACTGCCCTCTCAGACCCTCAAACTGTGAATGTGTAACGACCCTCTGAGGCCCTCGAACTGTGAATGTGTAACGGCCCTCTCAGACCCTCAAACTGTGAATGTGTAACGATCCTCTCAGACCCTCAAACTTTGAATGTGTAACGACCCTCTGAGGCTCTCAAACTGTGAATGTGTAACGGTCCTCTCAGACCCTCAAACTGTGAATGTGTAACGGCCCTATCAGACCCTCAAACTGTGAATGTGTAACGACCCTCTCAGACCCTCAAACTGTGAATGTGTAACGACTCTCTGAGACCCTCAATCTGTGAATGTGTAACGACCCTCTCAGACATTCAAACTGTAAATATGTAACGACCCTCTGAAACCCTCAAACTGTGAATGTGTAACGACCCTCTGAGACCCTCAATCTGTGAATGTGTAACGACCCTCTGAGACCCTCAATCTGTGAATGTGTAACGTCCCTCTCAGACCCCTCAAACTGTGAATGTGTAACTACCCTCTCAGACCCTCCAACTGTGAATGTGAAACGACCCTCTCAGACCCTCAAACTGTGAATGTGCAACGACCCTCTCAGACCCTCAAACTGTAAATGTGTAACGACCCTCTCAGACCCTCAAACTGTGATTGTGTAACGACCCTCTCAAACCCTCAAACTGTGAATGTGTAACGACCCTCTCAGACCTTCAAACTGTGAATGTGTAACGACCCTCTCAGACCCTCAAACTGTGAATGTGAAACGACCCTCTCAGACCCTCAAACTGTGAATGTGCAACGACCCTCTAAGACCCTCATACTATGTATGTGTAACCTCCCTCTCAGACCCTCAAACTATGAATGTGTAACGACACTCTCAGACCCTCAAACTGTGAATGTGTAACGACACTCTCAGACCCTCAAACTATGAATGTGTAACGACACTCTCAGACCCTCAAACTGTGAATGTGTAACGACACTCTCAGACCCTCAAACTATGAATGTGTAACCTCCCTCTCAGACCCTCAAACTGTGAATGTGTAACCTCCCTCTCAGACCCTCAAACTGTGAATGTGTAACCTCCCTCTCAGACCCTCAAACTGTGAATGTGTAACCTCCCTCTCAGACCCTCAAACTGTGAATGTGTAACCTCCCTCTCAGACCCTCAAACTGTGAATGTGTAACCTCCCTCTCAGACCCTCAAACTGTGAATGTGTAACCTCCCTCTCAGACCCTCAAACTGTGAATGTGTAACCTCCCTCTCAGACCCTCAAACTGTGAATGTGTAACCTCCCTCTCAGACCCTCAAACTGTGAATGTGTAACCTCCCTCTCAGACCCTCAAACTGTGAATGTGTAACCTCCCTCTCAGACCCTCAAACTGTGAATGTGTAACCTCCCTCTCAGACCCTCAAACTATGAATGTGCAACGACCCTCTCAGACCCTCAAACTGTGAATGTGTAACGACCCTCTAAGACCCTCAAACTATGAATGTGTAACGACCCTCTAAGACCCTCAAACTATGAATGTGTAACCTCCCTCTCAGACCCTCAAAGAATATCCGAAAGTACGAATTCCTCCTCTTAAGAAGAAATAATTGAAAAATAAATAACAGCATTAGATAAGCAGTTTCATTAATAAGCAAAACTTAGAATATATAATGCAACTGAACATGAAATATTCTTATCTGTAGGAAATGGAGAAATTATATAGATAAATATGTCCAATGAAGCAAGCCTAATATATACATATATCGGATACATAATCCGATGTTGTTCGTACGTAGTTCAAGAATCACTGGTGGAATTAACTAGTGAAGTTTAGCCCCCAGACGTTTAGCCCCCAAACGTTTAGCCCCCAAACGTATAGCCCCCAAACGTTTAGCCCCCAGATGTTTAGCCCCCAGACGGTAGAGACACCTATCAAGGTACTCAGCTGGCGGCGTAATTGATAGAGATTTGATGGAGAGCGTTTGAACCCAGGCGATTATTCCCCTATAGAGAAAGATTAGGTAGTCACTGCAGGATGTCAGTCTTCTGGTTCCACCAAGACAACATCAATGCCCATTAGACTAGGTAGTCACTGCAGGATGTGAGTCCTCTGGTTCCACCAAGACAACATCAATGCCCATTAGACTAGGTAGTCACTGCAGGATGTGAGTCCTCTGGTTCCACCAAGACAACACCAATGCCCATTAGACTAGGTAGTAACTGCAGGATGTCAGTCTTCTGGTTCCACCAAGACAACACCAATGCCCATTAGACTACGTAGTCACTGCAGGATGTGAGTCCTCTGGTTCCACCAAGACAACACCAATGCCCATTAGACTAGGTAGTCACTGCAGGATGTCAGTCCTCTGGTTCCACCCAAGACAACACCAATGCCCATTAGACTAGGTAGTCACTGCAGGATGTCAGTCCTCTGGTTCCACCAAGACAACACCAATGCCCATTAGACTAGGTAGTCACTGCAGGATGTCAGTCTTCTGGTTCCACCCAAGACAACACCAATGCCCATTAGACTAGGTAGTCACTGCATGATGTCAATCCTCTGGTTCCACCAAGACAACACCAATGCCCATTAGACTAGGTAGTCACTGCAGGATGTCAGTCCTCTGGTTCCACCAAGACAACACCAATGCCCATTAGACTAGGTAGTCACTTCAGGATGTCAGTCCTCTGGTTCCACCCAAGACAACACCAATGCCCATTAGACTAGGTAATCACTGCAGGATGTCAGTCCTCTGGTTCCTCCAAGACAACACCAATGCCCGTTAGACTAGGCGGTCACTGCAGGATGTCAGTCCTCTGGTTCCACCCAAGACAACACCAATGCCCATTAGACTACGTAGTCACTGCAGGATGTGAGTCCTCTGGTTCCACCAAGACAACACCAATGCCCATTAGACTAGGTAGTCACTGCAGGATGTCAGTCCTCTGGTTCCACCCAAGACAACACCAATGCCCATTAGACTAGGTAGTCACTGCAGGATGTCAGTCCTCTGGTTCCACCAAGACAACACCAATGCCCATTAGACTACGTAGTCACTGCAGGATGTGAGTCCTCTGGTTCCACCAAGACAACACCAATGCCCATTAGACTAGGTAGTCACTGCAGGATGTCAGTCCTCTGGTTCCACCCAAGACAACACCAATGCCCATTAGACTAGGTAGTCACTGCAGGATGTCAGTCCTCTGGTTCCACCAAGACAACACCAATGCCCATTAGACTAGGTAGTCACTGCAGGATGTCAGTCTTCTGGTTCCACCCAAGACAACACCAATGCCCATTAGACTAGGTAGTCACTGCATGATGTCAATCCTCTGGTTCCACCAAGACAACACCAATGCCCATTAGACTAGGTAGTCACTGCAGGATGTCAGTCCTCTGGTTCCACCAAGACAACACCAATGCCCATTAGACTAGGTAGTCACTTCAGGATGTCAGTCCTCTGGTTCCACCCAAGACAACACCAATGCCCATTAGACTAGGTAGTCACTGCAGGATGTCAGTCCTCTGGTTCCACCAAGACAACACCAATGCCTGTTAGACTAGGCGGTCACTGCAGGATGTCAGTCCTCTGGTTCCACCCAAGACAACACCAATGCCCATTAGACTACGTAGTCACTGCAGAATGTCAGTCCTCTGGTTCCACC